>NC_141147.1:16875000-17145000 GCF_053477565.2 Lygodium microphyllum | reverse complement strand
TAAAATTAGAGATGGAAAAAGCATCAAGGTAGCTATGCTTCTACTAGGCAAAAGGAATGATGATAGAAATAAGTAATTATTTGTCATGTTGCATTTCATGAGAATACTATGATTGTTGATGGTTCATCTAATGATGAGGTATGGTATATAGGCTCAATCAACCACATGACATCCCATTGAGAGTGGTTTAGAGAGATGTGTAGTCCAAAGTCTCTCGGTTGTGTGGATAGAAGGGATGATACATCTCACCCCATTATTGACATTCAAAATGTTTCTTTGAGTATGTAAGATATCAAAATAAAGTACTTGGTTGATGTATTGCATGTATCAAACATAACTAAGAGCTTGGTTTTTATTGGTCAGATGGTAAAAGAATTGTAGTATTAGTTTACATCTAATGGCTATTATGTGGAGGACCTTGGAAATACTTGTGGGTTTGTTGCAAAAGATAAGGGTGATGGAAAATTACTTACTCTCAATGGAAATTTTCTTGAAATAAATATTACTATGTTTACACTAGGTTCAAGTGTCATGGATGACATTGAATTTAGCATATGAAGATTCATCATGTAACTATGAAGTGTTTGAAAAACATGTAGTCAAAACATATTGTGGATGAATGATCAAAGTGTCGAGTTGATGGGATGTATATATGTTGCATCTTAATTTGAAAACTAGAAAAGGTAATCATTTTTGCATGAAAAGGATGTATACAAGTGGCACGAGTTGATATATTCTAAATACTTCTCCAATAGGTTTTTTAATTTTTTACAAAAATGTCATATAGATATAGTTCACACATGGATATACTCTATAGAAAAATGGATTTATTGACAATAAAAATACATATTTCAGAGGTCATTCATGCATTTATGTCTGAAAGAAATTGGCCTCGTTATTATTAGGCTGAAGAAGTTTCTAGTATGAAGTTGAATTACTAGTGGGAGGTCTATTCTTATGGTGTCTCCTTCCTTTGTATAAGAAAAAACTTTCTACAATATTTTTGAACTTGACATACTATTTTGAATTCAAATTTTTGGAGTTAAATATGAGAACCTAAATTGGGTTTTAAAGGACCACCAGTATGTCAAGTTATTAACAAAGGTATTGAGATCCTTAAGGACTTTATCATGTAGCCAAGTAATGTGCTTATGCCTATGGATTGTTCTTTGTAGATGTATGTTGATGAGTTTTACAATAAAAATAGGAAATTCCTTTTTCCAAAACTTGTGTGTCTAGAGGTAGGTGAGAGGAGCATTGACATGAAAACACTAAGAAAGTTTGACTTGATTCAGCTCCTATTTAGAGAATTAGTGTAAAAGTGTAAGAGTTTTTGCTATGTATATGAAATATAGCTTCTTAGTTTTGGGTATTTAGAAAATAAATTTTAAGCTTTACTTTTCTATGACATGTTTTTAATGTTCTTGAAGGATGCTAAACACTTTCCTTCCCTTCTAATAGTGGCCAAGGCTTGGGTATCACTTACTAATGAGTCCACAATTATGTACACCCCTAATATGTACGCTCTCTCTAAGTGGGAGATTAAGAAATTTCCTTGGTGGATAGATATGAGAAAAGAATAAATTATGGAGAGAGAAAGATGGCTCTAGGCTCAGTTGTGACAAGATAATGGAGGAGCACACATTGAGGAGGTGACATTGAGGAGTGGAGTTAACTACCATTGCACTGCATTAGACTACTTTAGTATTTCGCTTAAGTATTGTCACTAACTTTTAGAGAGTCTTGTTGAGGTTCCTTTTGGTAGTTCTTTATTTATGGTACATCACATCTCAAGGAGCATCAAGATGTAGGAATTGTGGTCATGAGAGAAAGGATCCAAACAATAAAGAGAATACCCAAATGATGATGATACGAGAGAAAGGATCCAATCAATAAAGAGAATACCCCAAACGATGATGATACCTTTGCTTTAGCTAGCTAAGACCATCCAACAGTGCTTGGGTTGTCTATTTATCTTGCTTGTTTATTGATGTAACATTATTGAACTTTGTGAATACAATGGATGGAGCAAGCCCTCATGTGGCTAAAAAGACTTCCACTTTTGTAATTACTCAACACATCCATAATTTTGCACCATCTACTAATAGTCATTGCTATCTTGCCATTGCAAGTGATTAGATTGCTATTTTGAGGGACTTTACATGTGGGATGATGTTGAGCCAAATGCACTAACAATCAAGGCTTTATATGAACTTCTACTATTTCAGAAAGTGCAATTCGCTTCGACAACAATCTCTCACCTTGTCTCTCAACACTCTGCTCTAACTAACCAAGTATCCTTCTCTCCAAACCAAGAAAGTAAGAACACAAGACTAGCTTTGAGGTGTACTAAACTCACAAACTTACTTGCTTTGAGGTGTACTAAACTCACAAACTTACTTTCTTGCATTGTAGTCCAAAAGCTTGAAGGCTCAAAGATATTTTTTTTACCCAAGAAACACAATCCGATGTCGTCGTTCCTCTACATCCACCACCAAGAACACCAACAAGTTTAGAAGCTAGTAGAGAAGAAGAGAAAAGCAAGTAGATAATGAGGAGCTTCACCTTCCCTTAGTTCCTCGCACTCTACACACCTCTCACACTCTCTCTCATTCACTCTCAACAATGGAGGCAAGATGATAGAATAGAATAAGAGAATAGAAAGCTTCAATAGTTGCACTAATAGCGCTTCTATAGCACGGATACACCAAAAGGGTTATTACAATTGAGACCTTCCTCCCTTATATAGGCACAAATGAGGGTTAGGGTTAGGTCACCTATCTAGGATGGTTCACTGTTTTAGGGTTAGGGTTTGCACCCCACTTGCATCTTAGGGTAGGATTTGTGCCCTATTTTGGGTGTCCTACCTCCTTTGTGGGATCTAGGCCAGTCAATCCTCATAGCATGCTTGTACCTTAGCTTAAAAAGACCAAGCCTACACTAATCTAATCACAAATACATGTGTACAACTCATGCAATAGTTGGTTGCAAGTAGCACAAATACAACTACAAGTGATAAATACAATGTGCACAAGAGTGAGCTCGTTGGCTCTCACAAAATAATACATCTATGATAATCTGGGATCCATGAGTACAACAATAATACACAAATGTCAAAAATAATACAATGAAGCTCCACAAAATTATAATCCTTCTAAAAAATAGTACCCAATACTTGCACTTTGATCTTCTTTGACTTTAGCCTTCACAAAATATTGTTAACAGATGAAGAATCCTATATACACACATGTTCATAAACACTTCAAGACTTGTAGTCCTAAGGATAGAGAGTACAAGCATAATGGCAAGCTTATGGATTGGGTTATAGATATGATTTCCTTAGATCTTCCATTTGATGGCACACTTTTCGATCCATAACACATCTACTATGAGATAAACTATCAAAAGACCATGTTTTTTAATGGTTTATCCATGGTTGTAGCTTCGTTGTTAGATTATGGATGGTTGTTGATTATGTCCTCTATTGTGGATGTAGTGTTTCTCAAATTCCTTCTTATGAGGAATGTGTTTAATTGTTTTATGGGCTAGATAGAGAGATATGCATGCATATCTAGTATGGAAATATGGCATCATGTTCTAGTGTTGCATCATTTGCCTTATGGTTGTGTAGACCTATTAGGTCCTAGGGTGGAGGTGAGTAAACCATGTAAGACATTATATTGTCAATATTTTTCTAGCATGTGGAAATGGGTTGCTAATTTTCTTGTTGCAATGTATTATACTACTTTATGTTGCTTTTTGTTTGGAGATGGGGATATAAGCTCAACTTGTATTTTGATGCTAGTCATCCTCTATTTTAGGCACTTTGACTTGGACCCTTGGACTTTATTATTTACTACCACTTGCATCCTTGATAGTAGAGCATGAGATAGCAATGGGAAAGATTTGAGGGGGGCATGCAAATAAGACATTCCTTTGTGCCATACTACTTGGAGTTTCTTTGTTTTCCATGGAGGAATCACCCTTGAGTTGGGATGTGGCAGTGCTCCATTAATTTAGGGTTAGCACCCAAATAGGATGCTTATGTGTTTTGTTAGATGATGAGAGAGATGTTGATTACATCAAATGTTCTGCCTCTTCTTCCACCAAAGAAGAGACAATTTGAGGAGGTGGCTAGTAGCTTGCTAGTAGGAAATGATGCAATAGACCTTCTAGCAACCATCCCTCTATATGATGATTAGTGAGCATCTAACCTCCTTTGACGTGTTGTGCTATTCACAGGGTCATTTAGTTATGGTCTATGATCTTTTATTGTCGAAATGAGACTTATGAGGTACCTATATAAATTGACTCTCTAGGCCAACTGTGTAGCTATAATCTAGCTTGGTAATAGTAGTGAAGATCAAAATTCCCACCATCTTCATGTACATTGTAAGATCCTCCAATGTCTCGCCCACATCAATACTTAGTTTCATATTGTAATCCAATGGAATTGAGATTGTCTTAGAATCAACCAACCATATTTCATCTTAGATGTGTTGCCTTTGTGAGAGCCATATCCCTCAGATGTTCTTATCATCTCAATGCTAGGAAAGTAACTATTATTATCACCTTAATGCCAAGAAATTACTTTAGCTCTCCCAAATCTTTCATGCCAATTTTTTACTTGAGAAGAATATTCACATGCTCCAACTCTTGTAGATTATCACCCCCAATAATAAAACCATCCACATACAAGGTAATCACAACAATGCGCTTATCAATCTAATGGCCATGAAGCAAGTGATTTGCATTTTCAACATGAAAACCAATAGAGACAAGATACTATGCTATCTTGTCATGCCATGCTCTTGATGCCTATTTCAGCCCATATAAGGCTTTGGATAGCCTATACACATAATCCGAGTGAGCCATGCTCTCATAACTCTGTGATTACTTCATGTGTACTTCTTTTTGTAACTCACCATGCAAGCATACATTATTTACATCTAGTTAATGCGAAAACCCAATATTTTACTATAGCCACTACAATGATAGCTCTTATATTTTTTTAACTTTTATTATCAGAGCAAATGTCTCTTCATAATTAATCTCATAAGTCTAGGCATAACCTTTGGCAACTAGTCTTTCTTTATACTTGCTTACACTTCCATCTAGATTATGTTTTACTTTGTAAACTCACTTGCATTATATAGCTTTCTTTCGCTCAAGAAATGTTACCAAATCCCAAGTTTGATTTATATCCAATGTAGTCATTTCTTTATCCATGGATTTCTCCCAATGCAAATGACCAATAGCTTTCTAAAAAACAAGTGGACTCAACTAATTTTATAACCTTTGCTATATATGCATAACAATGAGCAACATAACCATCATATGTCAACCTATTTACATAATAAATTACTCTTATTGGCCTGCACACTTGCAGAGCACTCTAGAATCCGTTTTTATTACCCTTGGTTTTTCTTACACCATGGATATAAATAATCAAAATACCAAACTCCTCATCCATACTTTGATTTGAGCCATCAAACTCACCATCTACATGTGAATAGCCATAAAATTCACCACCTTTTCTTTTTCCTTATATGATACATTTTTTGCACCTATAGGAGTGCCGCTATTCACACGTAACATGCCACTCCATGGTCTCTTAATAGACCTATTAGAAGAGCACTCTTTTGACCTACTCAATGTTTATGACTGTGGACCCCAAATTTTCTACAATCGCCTTTTCTTTTACATCATCTACAACAATCCGTTTTGAAGTAGCATACCAACTACTCATCTCATCAAATACAATATCTCTACTCACCTATAGCTTTCATATGACTAGATTATAATACATGTAACCCTTTTGTTCAAGGGAATAGTCCATGAATATACACTTTTTAGCTTTTGGATCCAATTCTTTCTTAGCTCAAGAACATGTATATATGTAATGCATCTAAATACCTTAAACCTACTTTCTTGCCAATAAACTTCTCCTTTGGTGTCACATCATGCACTACAACAATAGAAGTCATGTTCATAATATAAAAGCTTTAGAGACAACTTCATCCTAATAGTAATCAGGCATGTGTTTTTCATCTATCAAGGCTTTGCAATTTCTGAAATGTGCTTGGTCTTCCTTTTAACAACACCATTTTGTTGCGGAGTGTACTTGCATATAAACTGCCTTTGAATTTCATATTATTTTAGAAAGTTACTAAATTTATTGGGGAGATACTCTTCCTCTCCATCTAACCTCAAGTACATAATCTGTGCACCCATTTGATTCTCAACCAAATTTTTAAAATCCTAAAAGTGAGAGAACATCTCACTTTTCTCTTCATGAAGTATATCGATATCTTCCTTGTATGATCATCAATAAAGGTTATGTAATGCTTACATCTAGCCATTGATGTAGTATTTGTAGGACCCCATACATCTGAGTAAACAACATCAAGTAAATATATGTTTATATGTTTATCATGCGGAAATACATACATTGTCTATTTTTCAATTTACTATGATTCAGACTTTTTGTGTATCAATTACTTTGAACTTAAATAAGCTTGTCACAATTTCATGTGGCTACATATTCTTCAAGCATTATATATTTACATGGCTAATACATTTATACCAAATTTAATATTATCCACAACTCTTATATCTTGTGCAAACATAGTAGCCTTCCCCTCGGGTACATTTACATCTAAGGTAATTATCCTTTCCATATGCTTGCATTTTGCAACCAGTTTACATCCATCCCTAAAAGCTTCTACAAAGTAGCCATTTTGATTGAACTTCTCTTGCAATCCCTACTCAACCATTTGCCCAACAAAAACTAAGTCCTTTGTGATCTTAGGTACATGTAGTATATCAATTAAATACTTAAATTTTCCATCTTGGATAGACAATGGGATACTCCCAACATGAGCAGTAGGATGCATTGTATTGTCACAAATTTTCATACAAGCATTTCACGATTTTCATTTCTCTAAACTATTCTCCATGAGACATCATATGGTTAGAGGCACTTGAATCCACATACGATACATCATAAATTATTACTATCGATGCATATGCATTTATTGTATTCATCATATGATGCATAGCAAATAACTTGTCATTATCAACCTAATTACTGTAGATGTGTATGGTTATGCTATCTTCTTCTATTTTTGTTGTTTCCATTTTCTTTTCTATACACTCATATGAAATATGAACTTTTTGAAAGTATAGCGTTCTCTAATATCATAACTTGCATTCTATTCGCCATGCCCTGTATGGCTCTCCCTATCTCGATACTTGCCTCCTCTACCACCTCTATGTGACGACTCTTGTGAGTTGTGAGATTGCCCTTGATATTTTCCATAGTGGCTACCACCACCATGGCCTCTACTACCACAGCCTCTACCTCTACTTATGTTAGAGTAGAGCATTGTTCTCAACTATTATTGCTTTGTGATGGAGATGTAGCAAGACCCAAGTTTTTTGTTGTAATATCATCAAGATATCGGATCTCCAAAATCAAGAATGTTTATGGAGGTTTGGAACTACTTGTACTCCTCACCTAAGCAATCCAAACATGTAACCATTATATCATCATCATCAAACTGCAATTTAATAGACCTAAGAGCTTCAATAATGCTCTAAATCTTCAATGCATAGTCATTAATAGACAAATTTCCATGCTTGATATTATTTAAGTCATACTTCAACTGCAACTTTCTAGATTTTGTATTTGTACAAAAGCTAACAATTTTAATGAGGTTGTTCCCTGGTTCTACAAACTATCTACATTATGTATATGCCCATTTTCTGATACACTAATGAAAAGCCAATAAATAAATTTTAGAGTATCCTAGTTCCTTTCCTTAAATTCCTTGGCCTACTCAAGCCTAGCATTTTTATCTAGTAACTCTAGAGTCTTAGCATTATCTCCTTCAATGTATTTCCAATAATCTTTATCCATAAGGAAATTGGTCAATCTAAACTTCCATGTATGAAAATTATTCTTATCAAGTTTTTGCTAATAATCTGATTAAATACCTCAAACATTGTGTAACAAAATCCAAAAATCGGCTTTATCAACAACTTGTTATATTGTACTCAGTATATAAGCATGCCTTGAGCGACACATGTAATGTCTGATAGTATCCAAGTATGTTCACCACATCCAATAGTTGTGACCTATTTGCAAAATGACAAGGTTTATAAAGTTTATGTATCTTACTAGATTCACACACGAACAGTCTCTGACTATTGAATGGAGACTAAAACATGCTCAAAATGAAAATCTAACTACATAGACTATAACATCCCTCGAGTACTCCAAGCTTGTGAGAGGACAACTCGTCAATCAAAGATCGTATGAGAGATATTTCCACAAGTGTACTCCATAGTAGGGTTTCTTTGTAAACTCTTGTGCTTGTGGTTCATAGCTCCTTTCTTAAATGCTGCTCTAGTACCTTGAAAAGATGAAGAGAGAGAGAGCTTGAGCTCTTTCAAGACACAAAATACATAAAGGATGCACACAAGATAGGAAGCTAAAAACCCTAGTCTTCTTCTTCTTCTTCTTCACTATATGAGTGTATCGAGAATAAGAGAGAGTACAACATACATAATATACAAGTGGTACATAGTGTTGGATGTTAGCTAAGAGAATTCCATTGAAAATCTGAAATGTTAGATTAGGTCAAGTTAGGAATGATTGAATGTCAACTATCCTAGTGTGTCATCCTAGATCCAAATCAATGTGATTTTAGGGGGCTTGAGTTGAGACTATACCTTATTAATAAAGTGGTTGATGCATATTACTCTTCCTCATTTCTCACTCTCTTTAAACCAATGCAATGTTCTATTTAAGTTTTAGAGATGATAGCAAAGTAGTTATCTTAAGCTAATGTTAGATAACCATGGTAGAAGACTATAGTCATGATTAAGGCTTGCTTTAGATTGATCCTTGTGGGGTTGAGGTGCAACTTTCCCTACAAGGTCGACTTAAGTGGTTTGAGGTAATGCAGTTTGATTATTACAAGGGAGTTTTGAGTGGAAGTTACATTGATTACCTCTTGATAAATTTGTGTCATTAGGGTTTGATGGATAGACATGTTACAAATATAAATATGCACCTAGATATGACTATAGTCTCTAGATTTGTAAGGCTATGTACTCTCTAGAATTTGGATGAAAGGGGATCAATTTGTGCACCCCTTAGATTGACTTTATGATCTTTCTACATTATGAAAGGTGTTGGATATGGAATGGCATGTATTGATTTATCAATGTGCCAATCATCTTCCCTATATTAGAACCAACCTTAAGTAGATATAATGGATGGAAAATCTAAAAGTCAATGTGCCGATCATCTTCCCTATATTAGAACCAACCTTAAGTAGATATAATGGATGGAAAATCTAAATGTTGTTTAATGTTTATTTTGAAGGAATCTATGGTTAACCATACTATTAATGTATCTAATTTCCATGGGTAAATATTTATAATATGATTCTTATCATGATGTAATGTCTCTTAGCTATTGAAAAAACTTAAATAAAAGATGATTCATTGCCTTCTACTTGTGTAAGCTCAATAGCTCCTAAAAATTTATGTTAAAGTGTAAGAAGGTTTATATGGAATCTTTATAATGTATATTAAACTAGTTTGTTATGTGTTGTAAACCAAGACGTTTCAGTTGATGTTAATTCAATTGAGTTATAAGAGAAGAAATCCCTTCTTAAACAAATTAAAAAAGAAAAAGAGGATGAGAACAAAAATTTGTTGTTTGTTGTAAGGTAGACAAAATGGAAAATGATGATGGTCGTGATGTTTAAGATCGCGAAGCGTATCTTAATCAGCGTGTCCCATGTCCTTGCTCTCAATGCAAGCTGGAAATTAGACGAAAGCGTCGCTTGTCTATAGAGCACATACGACGCTTCGACAAGTTTCAATTAGAGATCATTGATAATGTGATCTCAGACTTTGAGCAAACGGTAAGAAAAGTGTGTATCAATCATGCCTTACATTCAAAAACTAGTTAAATATCTATACAAAAACATTAAAAGTGGCCATAAAATTTATACAGGGAGGTGACGTCTCATCCTAAAGAGGAATGCACCTATTACGGCCAGTTAGAAGAGTTCATGGTGGGCGTGCAATGGATGGAGTGCCTGAGCAAATCCACCACTTAGAAGGCATGACTCAGTCTATAGTCAATACTAGAGGAGATATGCATCCTTTTGGATCTTCCTCCAATCTTGGAGCCTAAGATGATGGAGGCAATGATCGATGCATTGATGCCCATGGATACCAAGATATTTGATCCGCTAAGAGAGAAAGCATCCATACCATTATATGATGGGTGTCGAGTATCTTGCTTTAAGACATTGCTTGTACTCCTAAGTATGCAAGCAAAATACGGGTGGAGAGATGTGAGTGTGACTGAGATATTCAGGTACATTCTATATATGCTTCGTTGATTTTTTTTTTGCACCATTATAAAAAACAATTGTGTTTTTTCAAGGTGTTTTATGATTTCTTTTCAGGTTGCTAAAGTATCATATATTACCACTTGAAAATACCATACTTAAGTCTCGTGATGCTGTGTGATATATTTTACAAAAGCTTGGCATGGACTACAACATCATCCATGCATGTGTCAACGATTGCATGCTATTTCAAGGAGAGTATGGGACTATGGAGACATGTCCAAAGTGTGGTGCTTATAGGTATCGATAGGACTTGTAAGGACAAACCATCCCTCAAATTTTTTTTAGACACTTTTCACTTATCCCCCATATACATCACATATTTTGTACGTTGGCCATGGTGAGCTTGACAAAGTGGCATGCGCAGAATAGATCCACGAATGGAGTCAAACGAATATCAGTGGATTCACGTACATGGAGCCACATTGACTCTACCTTTCCACGCTTTACATGAGAGCCAAAGAATCTTCGGCTCAGTCTTGCTATGGATAGCATAAAACCATAACTTCTTACAATGTATGGCATGTGTAGTCCTTATTAACTACAACATCCCACCATGGCTTTCTATGAAGAAATAACACCTGATCCTTAGCTTGCTCATTTCTATTGCTACAAAGTTGACAATATGGATGTCTATCTCAGTCCATTAGTTGATGAGCTTAAGATTTTGTGGGAGAAGGGGGTCACCATGGAAGATATGAGCAAGTACAATCTGGTCAACAGTCTACCAATAAATGAGCCATTCTCATGTGGACCATGCATGACTTTTTTGGATTCAGTGAGTGCTTAGGTAAGTATGCTTCCATTCTCATGGGTGATATCTATCATACCTTGTTCAAGTTTGTATTCACTAAATAGGGGTATTTGGACATGTCTCCTTACCTCTGGTTATCATGCACGTCCATTGTGTAGGCCATATTTAGACTCTCGAAGGTCACAAACCATGAAGAAGATGGTATATCAAGGACACATCACTTTCTTGCCGGAGGGTCATGAACTGAGGGAAGGTTTTCTTGGACAGCCTCCAACACGAATGAATGCCCAAAGCTGGTACGAGTTGAAAATGGTCCACACGGAGTCACATCCAAACGAAATGTGACAATTCTCGATTTTCTACAAGTTGTTGTATTGGATCCACTTACAGATCAACCACTTGTTGGATCCCATGTATATTTTCAAGAATGTGGGTAGGTTACTATGAGACCACATCACACGAAAGAGAGACACTGTAGGGGCACGAATGGATTTGAAGGAGGTAGGCAAAATGGAGGCACTTTGGCCACAATCGAGTGTTGATGGTTGCTTGCAACTACCTCGTGCTCCTTTGGGTTTTGTCCACTAAAGAAGAGCACATTGTGAAGCAAATTATAAGGTCTATTTGCATCCTAATGAGTATAATGCATTCTCTCAGATCCACTTTTTCTAAAGAAAGACCAACTGTTAGGGCTAAAATCCCATGATTGGCATAAGATATGTCAGGTTTGTACTTGCCTTGATTATAAGTGGCTTGCATATTTTGCTATTTTGAGTCTAGTCGGTGTTCGTAATGCTTCTTCATTTGTGGAAGTTTATAGTACTTATCATGATCGCAGGATGCCTCACTCTAAAAATATGCGAGGCAAGTTACAGGTTGTCAAATTTAGTGCAATGGATCTCATAGAAGGAGATCAAGACATCCTCTATTGAATCTACAAGGCGAGGATCAGTGGAGACGGTCTGTCTCTTTGAGAAGTACCTACCCACCAGCATGCTCATGATACAAATCCACTCTTGGTGTATCTTATAGATGAAGTGGAGATTGCGGGACCCTAAAAGACTTTGTGTAACAATGATCTCAGCCAGAAGGTAGTATGATGGCTGAAGGTTGATTGGTGTAGGAGGCGTTAATGCATATTTCACAGTGGTTACAAACGGTGGATTTAGACAACAATATGCTATGGTCATTGAAGGACGATGATAGACTAACTGGAGATGTGGTGGTTGGAAATGGGGTAGAAAAAAATTATGATGCTGCAATGGAGTGTTAGAATATAGGCATGGAAATCCACCCTAAACAAGGATCTATGAGGATAGATATATGTGAATGGCCTTAAGGGGTAGGGGAAACCCTAACCCTAGCTTGCCAGAGACTATATAAACAACCTATGGGTCACTAGTAGTGTGTGTGAGAGTGTACCCAAGTTGTACTCTAAGTAACTTAGTAAGCAAGATTTTGTTTTTGTACTTTGAGCTCTCATCTCCCTCTTGTGCACATTCTTCTTGATGCAAACTTTGATTTCTCACATAGTATTAGAGCCTCCTCTGATCCTTTTAGCTTCCTCTATCCTTAGCTTCACTAAGTGCACATGAGTATTCATCATCTTCATCTTTTCCTTTTTACCTCCATAGCCAAATCTTGACTCCCTAAGAGTTCTTCTAAGGAGCTCTTCCTCGGCTCAAGGCGACTTGGCGTGGCACATCAGAGGAAAAAATAATGCGTCGTGGAGGGCAGCATTGCAGAAATCGTAAATCTAGCACAGATTTCACAGCCTCTTGTTTAGCTCCTTGGCGTGGCTTGCAGAAGGCGGAATCATAGCGGGCATCTTGGGAAATGATAGCCCCCAAAATGGGCTTCCTAACCCTAAAAGAGTTTGACAAAATTCCATCTCTATTGGCCACACGGCTATTGGGGGTAAAGGCGCCTCCGCCTAGCCACCCGTGTATTACTACACTGACAGTCATTGCCACTGCACACTATAGGTGGCGGGCCCCCGTCACCGTCACTTTATTCTTTATTCTTTTAGTGATAGTTTGAATAAAGGAAGGCTCTGTCACACATTGTGACTGTTGGAGTTCCCATTTCTTGTCTTTCTCTTTCTTGCTCTTGCTCTCCCGCCATAGATCTCGAGTGCAAGCTTCGATCCTTCTCTCCTTTCAACTGGTATTAGAGCATGGCTTCCCAACTCTTGAGCTTGGATCGTGGCATTCTCAGCTTCCCATCGACTTCCCACTCGCATGGGGTCTCCATCCTGGTAGCCATAGCTTATTCTCTTGAGCTCCCGTCACTCCCCGGCTTCCTGAGCTTCTTTCCGGTCTATTGAGACACCATCAGGGCATTGAAATTGAGGTATTGTTTCATTATTTCAGAGATTTATCTCAGTCCATAGGTCTAGGTAAACAGGGTTTTCACAGGTTGTGGGCAGCCATAGCTCACACCTCTTGGAGCTTCCTTCACCTGGATCTTGCTTCCAGACTATAGGCTTGTTGAGGCTTGGTGTAGGCATTCTTTGGCCCCCATTTGTACCCCCTTTATCCCCATTGTTGACACATGGGACAGCAGACCCCCCCAGCCAGCTCAAGTTTTTTTTTGCGCTTGTTTCAAAATCTGGCCCAAAAATCACTCTTTTTGTCATATCTCGGGCATTCGGAACCCGATTCAGGAAAGATAAGAGTCTAAGTTGGGGTTTTGGTGCGTTTCGGACGCGATGGTGATGTCGGATTTGCCAAATTCTGATGACATGATATTCTACAATAGATTTCAGGTCTGAGACAGCATGTATTTGTATGCCTATGGCTTATGTGATGCTTCTGCTGATGTCTATTAATACCGGATCACTTGTGGATGTTATACATCTTATGTGAGACGCATTTGGAGATGATTTAGCTCAGCCATTGACTGTTTTGAATAATCCCAGATCTGTCCAAAATAGGGCAGCCACTTGTTACTTCAAATTTATGCTTACAGGTCTTGGCTTTTGATGCCCAATTATGCCCCGTTGGTGCCTATACATACGGGAATGTATGCATATGGTTTGCCTATGGATTTGAGCTTGGATTGAGCACTGATTTGCTCAGTTTACAGAGGTTATATGCATGCTGAATACTCTTGGGCTGAAGCTATCTTTCATGCTTTGACATATGCCTATTGGTTCTGGGTGTATGTCTTGGGTTATGCTATGATATATTGATCTTCGAGGGATGACTTCGAGCTTGTCATTGGATTCAGATGATTTTGGAAGCTTGAGCTTATTTCAGCCCGCACTTATTGACATTGGTCTATGCTTGAGAGTGGTCAATGCTTTGACAGTTATATGCTATTTGGGTATATGCTTACCCGACGCCTACGGCTTGATGCATTTGTCTTGGCACAGTGTACCATGTACTTGTTGAGCTTTAGTGCTCTCTAAAGACTTGACTTGGATTCTCATTTTCTATTTTGAAATTTTATATTGGCTATTATTTTGGTTGTCAGATATATTTATTGGGATGTATGTCTTGCTCATGGATGCTACCTACAGTTGCTTTGTAGCCGTCATGCTCTTGGGATACTATTGAGGCATTGTCTTGGTTACTTGTCTTTGGTACTTTGACTTGGTTTGATTGAGTTGTTGAGCTCGTTTATCCGCCTTTTGTGCCAGTGGGAGCATCTTGTATGCTTGACCGACATTGAGCAGGAGGTTTATGCTATTTTGAGCATTTTACATATACTTGAGACTTTGGGATCTCTTACACCTAAATGATGCATGGTCCATGCACTGATATCTTGGAGTTGCTTTTGACCTGAGCTTGGGCTTTGCACTCTTGTGAGCATACACCTACTAGTGTCAGGTATTGCCAGTGTTATGTATACTTTGCCCTATTGTCTAGGGGGTATGCCTACTCATTGACGGATGCTTTGGTGACATATTTGGGTGTTTGCTCAGGATCTTGATGACTATTTGGTGCTGATTTATGTTCGTTTATGGCTGGTCATGTCTTGGTTGTGACTTAGTGCAATAATTTTGTCAGAAATTGACTCTCACAGTACCCTGTTGTCATTTATTATAGCAAGCATATAACTCTGGACCGACATAGATTTTTCATGCTAAAATATTCTAAAATGATGTAGTTTCACTAGTACTTGGTGGACAGCAGCTTTGGTTACACTTTTCTCATCATTTTCTCTCGATTTTGGTGATTTTTTGGTCATTTTTTTACAGTAAACAGCAAGCAGTTTTGAACTGTCTACAATCTTCCAGCCTACATTATGGCAAGTTCATCCACTGATCATGCTATTTTCAACATCACTAAGCTTGATGGTACGAATTACACTTATTGGAAGAGCCAGATTTGGCAGGTGTGGGTGCGGAAATCGCAAATTAAACCTTTGAGGTTGAGTGCGTATCCGCCTGTAACTATGCCAGATGAGGAATGGCTTGAGCTTGATGAGTTATGCAAGTCCACTATTGTATTATCTCTCACAGAACAGGTTCATTATAATGTATTTGAGGAAGAACAGAGTGCATGACAGTTGTGGGATAAAATCAAGAATCTCTATGACAAGAAAAGTCGAGCGAGTCACATGTATTGGTGGTTGAAGCAGCTTATGGATCTGTGCATGAAGGAGAATGTGACTATGTCTGCTCACTTGAGCTAGTTCCATGCTATACTCAAGAACTTGACTTCGCAGGACATCAATTTTGTAGAGGATGTCACTCCTCTTTTCTTTCTTGGTACTCTTAATGAGTCATGGGATGTATTTCGCACTGCATTATGTGCCTCTACTGCTACCTTGAAATTATTTGATATTGAGAGTGCTCTTCTGCAGGAAGAGGTTAACCGTAAGAATTTGGATGTCTCTCGTGTGTCGCATGCTATGAAAATTAGAGGTAGGAATGATGGATATGGAAAGCATGGCAGTGGCCGTGGACATGATTCTCAAAAATCTCGATCCAAGTCTCGTGGAAAGTCACATAGCAAATCCCGTGGCAGGAATGCAGATGTTACTTGTCACCATTGTGGAAAAAAGGGCCATATTAGGTCACAATGCCATGAACTGCGCAAATGAAAAGTGCAAATATAAGGGGAAAGACAAAGTGTAGGATACATCTTCTGATTGCAGCATAGTGCTTGCAAAGTCCAGTGTTAAAATTGAAGAGATCAATGTTATGCAGCCTGAGGATGTTGATGATGATTATATCCTTGTAGCTTCTTCTAGTGCTTCACAGATGACAGAGATACACTCTATGTATGTACAATGTTGGCTCTTAGACTCAGGTGCATCCTTTCATGTGACACCTTACCGAGAGTGGTTTCATTCATACCGTATTGTTTCGGGTTCTGTGCACTTGCGTGATAACAACTCTCTTGATATTGTGGGCATTGGTGATGCTAGACTGCAGTTTTCTTCTGGCAGCAGTTTTGTTATGTAGGATGTACGTCATGTACCTGCTTTGACATGCAGTCTCATGTCAGCTGGACAGCTTGATGATGTAGACTATCATGTATCTTTTGGAGACTCTGCATGGAAGATTACTCATAGTAGACTTGTGATTGCGAGAGGTGCCAAGACTGGCAGCCTCTATCCCTTGATTTTATCCGCTTCTTCCCTTGATCATGTTTTGTCTGTGGGTTCTATCCCACATGTATCTCTTTGGCATGCCGTTTGGGCCATATGTCTTTGAAGGGAATGAAAATGCTTTCTGGTTTGCAGTGCCCCCTTGATTATGCATGTTTTGATTCATGTGAGCATTGTCTTTATGGCAAGCAGACTAGGTCTATGCATAAGAAGTCTGGTAGGCCACACATGAGTGAGCCCTTGGCATTGGTACATTCGGATGTTTGTGGGCCCATGCCTTGTCAGTATTTGGGTGGTGCCAAGTATTTTGTTACTTTTATAGATGATTTTTCACAGAAAGTTTGGGCTTATCCCATTAAGCTGAAATCCAATGTCTTGGCTGTGTTTCAGAGATGGCTTGCATTGGTTGAGAATCAGTCTGGGTATAGGCTAAAATGCCTAAGGACAGATAATGGGGGTGAGTATGTATCACGTGCTTTTGAGCAGTTATGTGATGAGAGGGGTATTAAGCATCAGTTGATCGCCCCCTACATCCCCCTAGAATGGTTTGGCTAAGTAGATAAATGGAACCATCCAAGAGCATGTACATAGTATGCTTAGCCACGCAGGCCTACCACATAGCTTTTGGGCTGTGGCAGTTAGTACAACTGTGCATATAATAAATAGATCACCTTCTAGTGGTTTGGATTTCCAGGTTTCCAAGGAGGTATGGACTAGAAAACCTCCCTCTTATGCTCATCTCCGTGTCTTTGGATGTGAGGCATTTTGCCATGTGCCTAGGGACAAGAGAAGTAAGATGGATCCTAAGAGTGTCAAATACATTTTCCTTGGTTATGGGGATGCAGGCGAGATGGGTTACCGTCTCTAGGATCCGTAGGCGCGGAAAGTCATCCGCAGTCATGATGTAGTCTTCCATGAAGACAAGATGCATCAGCAGCCTGAGAGAGTTGTTGAGATCCACAGGGTCATATTTCAGGAGGAGCTGAGAGCTCCCGCACATCCAGTTGGACAGCCTACAGCTGTAGCAGATGCTCATGGTCAGGGTGTTGGACAGGCAGCTGGGCAGGCAACAGAGCCTGCCGTGAGACAATCAACTAGAGATAGACGTCCATCTGATAGATTTCAGCCCTCGATGCATTATGTCTTGGTTACAGATGGAGGAGAGCCTTTCACTTATGATGAGGCTATGCGCAGGGGTGATAGTCACTTCTGGAAGAGGGCTATGCAGTCTGAGATAGACTCCTTGCATAAGAATGAGACTTGGGATTTGGTTTCCTTGCCTAAGGGCAAGAAGGCTTTGCCATGCAAGTGGGTGTACAAGCTGGAAAGTACCCTTGGACACCCCAAGCCGGCATACAAGGCTAGATTGGTAGCAAAGGGTTTTAAGTAGGAGCATGGTATGGACTTTGATGAGGTCTTTTCTCCTATGGTTAAGATGACCACCTACGCTTAGTCTTGGCTTTGGTTGCTCAACTTGACTTGGATTTATACCAAATGGATGTCAAGACGGCTTTCTTACATGGGGACTTGCATGATGAGATTTATATGGAGCAACCTAAGGGCTTTGCAGAACCTGGCAGGGAGCACCTAGTGTGTAAATTGAAGAAAAGTCTTTATGGCTTGAAATAGGCACCTATGGAGTGGTATCATAAGTTTGATGCCTTTATGTAGTCATAGGGCTACAGCAGGAGTGCTATGGATCCGTGTCTTTACACGAAGAAAGCCTGTGATGGTTCTTTATAGATTTTGGTACTCTATGTGGATGATATGCTGATAGCAGAGAAAGATCGTGATGAGCTAGATGCTCTTAAGGCTCAACTCAAAAAGAGCTTTGAGATGAAAGATCTGGGACAGGCCTCTCACATACTTGGTATGCGCATTAGACGCGACAGGAATTAGGGACTCCTCTACTTGTCACAGAGGGAGTACATTCATAAAGTCCTTGAGCGCTTCCGCATGTAGGACGTAAAGCCTATTGGATGTCCATTGCCTTCTTATGTGAAGGTATCACAGGCTGATTGTCCGCAGACAGATGAGCACAGGGTCGAGATGGCCAAGATCCCCTATGCATCCGCACTGGGCAGTCTTATGTATGCCATGATAGCCACTCGTCCAGATATTGCCTTTGCAGTTGGTGTTGTGGCACGCTATATGGCTACACCTGGCAAGAACCATTGGGATGCCATAAAGGGTATCATGAGGAACCTGAAGGGCACTGCAAATATGTGCATATGCTATGGCAGCCAAGATATAGGAGTTGTGGGGTACACTGACTCTGATTATGTAGGACATGCAGATAGTAGGAAGTTCACTTTCGGCTATGTATTCACCTATGCTGGAGGTGCTGTTTCTTAGATATCCAGGGTGTAGAAATGCACGGCCCTTTCTACTACAGAGGCGAGTATGTTGCAGCCACTAAGGCTTGTAAGGAGGCCATTTGGTTGGGTCGTTTGGTTGCTGACCTTGGTATTGATGCTACACCTACACTGCATTCGAATTCTATGAGTACTGTTTAGTTAGCCAAGAATTCGGTCTTCCATGCGAAGACGAAACACATTGAGGTGAGGTATCAATTCATACGTGGGGTCGTTGAGGACAATTCTGTTGACCTTTTCAAGATCTCAATTGACCAGAATCCTGCAGATCTGCTCACGAAAAGCCTCTCTAGAAAGCGCTTTGCCTTCCTCAGGAGGTTGATGGGCGTGGGATGAGATGACGTCTTTCCATATCCTGTTGTACATGTTGTACTGTCTTTTTTTCTTTTTCTTTTCACTCCTCACTAGGGCAAATTTTCATTTAAGTGGGAGGTTGTTGGGAGTAAAGGCACCTTCGCCTAGCCGCCCGTGTATTACTACACTGACAGTCACCGCCACTGCACACTACAAGTGGCGACCGCCTGTCACCATCACTTTATTTTTTATTCTTTTAATGACAGTTTGAATAAAGGAAGGCCCAGTCACACATTGTGATTGTTGGAGTTCCCATTTCTTATCTCTCTCTTTCTTGCTTTTGCTCTCCCGCCATAGCTCTCGAGTGCAAGCTTCGATCCTTCTCTCCTTTCAATGGAGGCAAACCCTAACTGCCTGTTTCCTGGCAGCCATAGCCAAACCTCAAGCTTTCTTCACATTTCAATTTTTTTACACTACTGGTATCACTAATAGTGATTCTAATCACTGATTGATCTTCTCCAATGTTAGTTGAAGATTTGAAAGCTCTATTTCAAAGTCTCTTACCCTCGGTGGATCTCCTTAGTTCATCAAACAACCCACATTTCACATCTCAAGTGGCATAAACTTTGAGATGAGTACCTGTAAGCACTAATGTTACATGTTACAATCATGTTGCTAGTGGGATATTGACTCAATCTGGTGTTTTTATTAGAAAATTAAATCCATCAAGTACTTTATATCATTAACCTCTTCTTGCTTGGTTGTAAGGCTATGTGTACAACTATAAACCCATAGACCATATCCCAAAATTAGTTTGCTGCTGGTACACTAGAGATATGAGTGTTATTGTACTCTACTCTGATTCATCCCATAGCATAGAGTTGATTGATAAGCCATGCTTTGCCAAGAACTCTTCTAATAGGCCACATTATCAGGAAGAGCCTAAAGTCCAGTCAAAGCTCACCTCGTTGAAACCTAGGAAAACAGTAATTAAAGCTTAAATCAAGAGTTGTTCAAAGAACAGGACCCCCTAAATCCTATCTTGAGATATTGCACATGTATGATTTCCAACCATTTTCAACTCTACAAGTTTAAAACTTGGCTATCAATTCTACTATTCGATTGTACTTGGTCACCTGTAAAGGACTAGACACTGCCATTGCTTGAGGTAATAGGTAAGACCTTCCTACAATGGCATGGCTTATGCAGATGTAAGGCCTCAAATTCGCAAGTTCAATGGAAAATATTTCCATCCTTGGAAAGTCTTGATAAAATACAAAATGATGGAGAGGCGCTATTGGCCCTTCATAAAAGGGACCAAAGTTATTGACCCATCCAATCCCCTTGATGTAGAAGATGATGAAAGAGCTCAAACCATCACTATACTTCATTTAGATGGATCTTTAATTCATCATATTCACAACTCTCCAGTGCCAAAAGTAGAAGTTGGATGAACTTGAAAGGCTCTACGGTGTTACAAAAAAGAACTCCAATATCTTTCTAAAGATTGAGTTTTTTAGCTTGGAATACAAACATGGAGAAGATCTCAACAAGTTTATTTCGCATATGAAGGGGCTTATGGCTAAGGTTTCCTCCGTTCAAGCATCCATTCATGATGAAAATGCCATTGTCATTCTTCTAAAGTCTGTGAAGAAGGTCTTTCCAACCCTTGTGACTACCTTAACTAATATCCCAAACCCAACATTGGCAAGTACCATCCAGTCTTGCTTGGATGAAGATAAGAGAAACCATACTGAAGGAACTTCAGTATTCACTTCCCGTGAGCAAGTGTTAGTCCATATTGCTTCTACTAAGTGCTCCTTCTATCACAAAAAAGGGCATATTGTAAGCAATTGCTAGAAGAAATATCCTAACAAAATGAAGTGCAATAAATGCAAAAACATCGAGCATATCACCAGTAAGTTTCCCAGTGTCCCAGAAGTAACTAAGGAATTGGAGGCCAACTTTGCCTCTCAATCCACAAACATCCTCTACCTATGAATATCCTTGTAGCCTGATTTATAAAGGCATCCCATTTGATTGAGGGGGGGAGCTCTAGCATGTATTGTGATACAATTCCACCTTGGCATTGAGGAGGGGTGTTAGAATATAGGCATGGGAATCCACCCTAAACAAGGGTCTATGAGGGTGGATGTATGTGAATGGCCTTAAGGGGTAGGCAAAACCCTAACCCTAGCCTGCCAAAGGCTATATAAATAGCCTATGGGTCACTATCAGTGTGTGAAAGAGTGTACCCAAGTTGTACTTTAAGCAACTTAGTAAGCAAGATTTTGTTCTTGTACTTTGAGCTCTCATCTCCTTATTGTGCACATTCTTCTTGCTGTAAACTCCGATTTCTTACATGGAGGAGAAAGTGAATTGTTTTTGTAGTGCAAGACACAGCATGATTTATTTTGTAAAAGAGCATTCGCCGTGCAAATTGTAAATGGTTAGAGGCACGGGTTGAGGCCATTCCAATAGGGAAGAGGAGGATAAGGGTTGGAGGAATGGGCCAAGCCTTTGGGCCAAGCTTGGACCAAAAAGGAGATGATAGCCCCAAAGGGAATCAGGGTTAGGATTTTGTATAAAATGTAAAAATTGAATGAAGAAGCTCATTCTTGTGTGTGGCCAAAAGTAGCTCTCTTCTTCTTCTTCTTCTTCTTCTTCTTCTTCTTCTTCTTCTTCTTCTTCTTCTTCTTCTTGCTTACTTGAGCTTGTGCTTGAGAGAGGGAGTGTGAGAGTGTGAGGGAGTGATGTGGCTTCGTTAGGTACGAGCAAGCCAGGAAAGATCAGGAAGAAGTGTGATCAAAATTTTGATGCAGTACGCGCCATCGACTGATTTGATATCCTAAGGGCATGGAGGAGATGTTGCGCTTTATGTCTATACGATGGTTATATGGAGCTTTGATCACCTCCCACGAAGGTAGAGATATCTACTGAGGAGTGGAAATTCTTGAGGGGATGTAGTCCAAAGGTGACCACATATTTTATAAGCTATCGTATCTAGATTTTATACGTGATAACTAATTTAACCATTTCAATATACATGACAAAATATACAATGCAATATGGTCACACGGGCGACATTTTGACATCAAGTGCATCGACAAAATGCACTCCACAACGGATTGTGGTGTCATGGATGGCAAATTTTGAGCAAGAGAGCCGACAGCGAGCCATGGATCCAAACATTGTTATAGATGAGATGGAGTATTTTGGAAACTTGCAAAGCATTATCTTAGTGGATTACTGTAGCTTCTCCATGATCATATTCGATGTGCAGTGGTTCAAAGTGGTATTGGAAGGAGCCAAGGTAACCATTTGGCAAGGTCCATCTGGAGTTCTCAAAATAGATTCTGAGAAAGTATGGTGGGATCTACACAACACATTTGTCTGGTTAGCCCATTGTAAATAGGTGCATGAACTATTTTTTAAAATTTTTTTATGACACAAATATGTCAAATGTTGAATCTCTCTTATATGTGATTTTGAACTGGTAATTTTCTATCCAAATCCTCGACAACCTCGATGGTAGTATGTTGTGGCTTCAGCTCCCCAAGAGTGCAAGAGTATATGATGAAAGCAATGTTTCCAGCATAGATGAGGATAGTATGCAGATGGAGGGGTCAATATTGCAAGGGGTGGAGGTCAAAGATGGCTTGCAGTGTATAGAGAAGGTAGAATCGGGTAATGATGACGAAAAGACATGAGACCAAAAATTCTTTGAGAACGAGGTAGACTCATCATTTTGTGGTAACCTGTTTATCGACATTCAAGTGTGTATGCAGTGTTGTGTCAAGAGATTGACATGGGACCATAGACTATGTCATGCTTACAACATTCGCCTACTCAATTCATTAATGAATCACTTATAAGGGTACTCTAGAATATGCATTTTAAGTAACATCATTTTTTTCAAAGTTATATTATTGTACTTTGCTTGAATCTTTATATTGATTATGCTAATATCACTTTTTGTTTTCTACAGGTGACCTTTGATGATATTTGGAGAGCAAGATAAGTCGAGGAATGAGCAACGAGGAGTTACAGGAGATATTCACATGTATGTCTCCAAATCAGATGGCCTAATTTTAGAGATATGACAGACCAAGAGTTGTCTCTGATACTATTAGCCATTCCGTTAGATCTACTTTGACACACTCTGATGCTTCAATTTCTAGTAGACAAGGTCGATACTCCAGATTGGGCTCGAACGGAGGGAGTGGTTTTGGGGGGTGATGTAGAGATGTGGATACTGTGAGCATGCATTCGGCTCAAGATACAGATGCTACTCCTCGCTCTCATACATGAATGATGAGAGGAGGAGGGTGATATCTTGTATGAGAGAGTTGTACTAATAAGTTTTTTGGCACAACGTCTTGGACCATTGGAAGAACATACCTAAGGGGAGCAAGGACTACATAGTAGCATCCTTGCATGAGGAGTTTTTAGTATCCACTGCGATAGAGAGGTTTTCCACAGGGTGATGATGGAGTGCATGCATGCGTATATGTCATACAGATGATCAAGGACGCACGCAAGGCATTCAAGAGTGGTACCTCAAAGCCTGAGTGTCTAGACACAGATGACTGGCGAAGACTCAGTGAGGAGGAAACATTAGAAACTTGAAATATATTATTAGTGAGTTTGGAAATCTCTCAATTTTTATTTTTTGAATACTAAAAAGGTAGCATTCGGATAACATGTCCATAAGTTTTTCAAAACCATATGATATGATTTATCATTGGAAAGCGCTTGAAAAATGGAATCTATTGAGCTATAGAGCGTTTGCTTTGGAGTTATGGTGTTCAAGTTATGACAAATCCAAAGATTTGATCACGTGTCCCAAACTTCTGGGAAATTTCCATATTCCCCAATATGATGTTCTGATGAAAAAATATGTTGAGTGGGCAATGCTACCATATTTGCTTTTGACAATCCACTTGCTTTTGACAATCTACTTGAATGCAAGTTTGAGAGGCAAGGTTTGCTCCACCCAAGTGGCATTTGCAATGGCCAGGAAAGGGCCACCCTTTGCATTGACATGGGTGAGGATAACACTCTTGATCTATGAGTAGAAATAATACAGAGAGGTGTCCATTGGTAGGCGGAGTAGGATGTCATTTGCTAGAGAGTGGGGCCCTTGGTACTAATGCTTTCCATTACCAACATAATGGAGATATTGATAGAACAAAGCATGGCATTGTTGCCAGCTTGAGAGCTCAACTGCTTGGAAAGCTATAGCAAGAACCCGAAGTGGCATTATAGGCTCCATGGAGTGCTCAAATATTGAGGAGGTCATTCATGAAAATATGTGTGCATCATGTGGATTCAAAATAAGGTATTTTTAAAATACCATTTGTATACTTTTTTTACATACACAAGGGTGTAATATAAATGGGTTATTTATATATTGAATAGAAAAAGTTATGTTTTAGTCAGTAAAAATTCACAAATAAGGATATTTATAAATAGACATTGAATGCATGCAATGTAGAGGATGTCACTATATATATATATATATATATATATATATATATATATATATATATATATATATATATATATATATATATATAAGTTAAGCATGAAATAAGTAAGGCTTTTCATATATCGATCATCATTTTGAGGGAATCACAACTAGTGTAGCTAACTTATAGCTTAAAAGAGTTGAGAGAGTAGTGATAAATATATAGATTAAATAGTTGAAAATGAGATGACTTGATTTGTAAGCCCAATTAATAGATTATAAACCGCTTTAGCATCTGTTTAGTTTAAAGATTTTCATTTGCTCCAAGTGCCAATACTTACTGATTCACATAGAGACAGATCAAGCCAAAATGTTCAATCATTGCGGGGCCATGTTGATGAAGTGCTAGCAGTTTGCTTTTAAAAAACTTATGAATACGTTATCCGAATGCTACATTTTTAGTATTCAAAAAATAAAAATTGAGAGATTTCCAAACTCACTAATAATATATTTCAAGTTTCTAATGTTTCTTCCCTGCTATTTTAATAGTTGATAAGTATCGACGAGGTATCTAATGTTTCTTTTGTGCTATTCTAATAGTCAATAAGTATGAATAAGAGTATGCAAGCACATATGCAAAGAATGTATAGATGTGGTTAACATCCACGGCTCTTATCATTTGTAAAGGACATGAAAGCATGCATGCTTTTAACACAATGCAAAGGATTAGTATGTACCTCTAGTCTTTTCTACCAATCCTAACATGTGTCACGTCTACCCACTACCTTCTTTGCGTTCCCTATGAAATACTATTGTATATTGTGGATGCTAAGATGAAAGAGGGATACCAAAAGCATGGCAATGTGAGTTACTCCATGCAAGATGGTGGCTAGCTTGGTGAGGTGAATGAGCTTTGAACACCCATTGATCATGACTCTGAGGAAAGACACTACACTTATGATATATGCAACACCCATTGATCATGACTTTGAACTTCCATTGATCATGACTCTGAGGTGAATATGCAACATTGAAGTTTGGGACACGTGATCAAATCTTTGGATTTGTCATAACTTGAACACCATAACTCTAAAGCAAACGCTCTATAGCTCAATAGATTCCATTTTTCAAGCGCTTTCCAATGATAAATCATATCATATGGTTTTAAAAAACTTATGAATACGTTATCCGAATGCTACCTTTTTAGTATTCAAAAAATAAAAATTGAGAGATTTCCAAACTCACTAATAATATATTTCAAGTTTCTAATGTTTCTTCCCTGCTATTTTAATAGTTGATAAGTATCTACGAGGTATCTAATGTTTCTTTTGTGCTATTCTAATAGTCAATAAGTATGAATAAGAGTATGCAAGCACGTATGCAAAGAATGTATAGATGTGGTTAACATCCATGGCTCTTATCATTTGTAAAGGACATGAAAGCATGCATGCTTTTAACACAATGCAAAGGATTAGTATGTACCTCTAGTCTTTTCTACCAATCCTAACCTGTGTCACGTCTACCCACTACCTTCTTTGCACTCCCTATGAAATACTATTGTATATTGTGGATGCTAAGATGAAAGAGGGATACCAAAAGCATGGCAATGTGAGTTACTCCATGCAAGATGGTGGCTGGCTTGGTGAGGTGAATGAGCTTTGAACACCCATTGATCATGACTTTGAGGAAAGACACTACACTCATGATATATCCAACACCCATTGATCATGACTTTGAACACCCATTGATCATGACTCTGAGGTGAATATGCAACATTGAAGTTTGGGACACGTGATCAAATCTTTGGATTTGTCATAGCTTGAACACCATAACTCGAAAGCAAACGCTCTATAGTTCAATAGATTCCATTTTTCAAGCGGTTTCCAATGATAATCATATCATATGGTTTTTAAAAACTTATGGACATGTTATTCGAATGCTACCTTTTTAGTATTCAAAAAATAAAAATTGAGAGATTTCCAAACTCACTAATAATATATTTCAAGTTTCTAATGTTTTTTCCCTGCTATTTTAATAGTTGATAAGTATCTATGAGGTATCTAATGTTTCTTTTGTGCTATTCTAATAGTCAATAAGTATGAATAAGAGTATGCAAGCACGTATGCAAAGAATGTATAGATGTGGTTAACATCCATGGCTCTTATCATTTGTAAAGGACATGAAAGCATGCATGATTTTAACACAATGCAAAGGATTAGTATGTACCTCTAGTCTTTTCTACCAATCCTAACCTGTGTCACGTCTACCCACTACCTTCTTTTCATTCCCTATGACCAGCACCGTGTACCTCGCCGTCTCTGGCATCTTCATGTGACAGTAATATGTGAGAGCAGTGCCGATGGCCCCCATCATGAAGAGGGTGTGTTATTTTTGCGAGCTTTTGATTTCGTGCTTTTGCAATTGAAATTGATTTTTAGAGCTTTTTGAAACAACCTTGGATGCTTTCTACAAACGACATGTCACGCACTACTGCTCTTCTTTAACATAAACATATATTGTGCATCATGCATGCATCATCATTTGAGAGCTCCCAAGGAGAATACTAAACCATTCATAGTAAAGGGAGCAATGGTGCTGAATAATCACAAAAAATAATAACATTCCAAAGTTTTGCATTACCCAAAAGGAGTACAATATCTAGAAAGGTTCCAAGATTGTTACGCCTTGATCGATCTTCATGTAACAAAAAGGACATATCACACCCTAATGCATGATGATGAGTTGGCCAGAACAATGAATGAGCCATGCTTACTTTGGGCTTCCTACATAACAGGGCATATCTTACGTGTTTGCCCTAACACAAAGGCAAGGTCAGTGGGAGTTAGTGTAGACTAATGTATGACCATGTGCTCCTTGGGTTGAAGGCTAAGTATATGCATGTACACATAATACATATGTTTGCAAGCAAGAAATGCCTTTTGGGTAGATTCTCTTTTTTGAAAATCAGGACAAGTGCACCTAGGCTCTTCTTTGATGTGCACATCATAACAACTCTCTGTCAAGACTCGAAATACTGAATGTTGTCTCTCAAGTTGCACTACCTCCTCCAAGAATGTCACAACCATGCAACCAAATGCCTCTATTCTCTTTTGTGCATCTTTGGAAATTCCATGTCTCCACTTGCATCTTCTCGCGCTTGAACCACATTTTGTAGAAATAGGAGGTTTGCTCTTCTCGTTCCTTGATGGTGCTGTAAAGCATGCAAACTTGAAACCAGCCTATCTTAGGTTGCTACACTCTTCCTTCGATATATTTGTTCCTATATCAACTGGCCACAAAGATGGAACAATTGGTGATGCTATCACTTGTTTTTGCACAGTGTTTGTATGCTTGACATCATGATTACAGAACCATATCCATTGTGCAATGGCCTTGTTCTTATAGGCTCTCTCAGACCAAAAGCATGATGCGACTAACCCCACTTGCCGACTCTGTAATTTGCTGGTGCAATTCTTTCTACCCTCCATACCAAAACACTTTCTCACACAGTTAGGTGGTGTCCTTCGTAAAGCCCACTCCTCCTATGCCACTTCTACCTCTTCTATGTGGGTTGATGTTCCCGCATCTGGTGCACTTACTCCACTTGCAAAGGGCTTGATTGGTATCTCCTCATCCTCTTGGATACATATCTCTTCCATCTTTCCATCCTCAAACTGTATACTCCGCGACCTGCCCCTGATTTTCCTTTGCCGTGACTCCATCATGTACCCCGGTCTATGAGAACTTACAGTTGCTCCACCTCCCTTCTTTTTTCTTTGCACAGTCTCCCTATGTTACTCCAAATATTGCGCATGAGGTGTATATGTTTCAAAAGTTTGGTACTGCAAACAAAGACTCCATTCTAGATAGATTGAGTCCAGCCATGAGGAAGTGGGCTGAGGTTGAGATGAGTATAGAGGCAAGGTATTATCATGGTGTTGCTCCATGGTATAACTTGTCAAGAATCGCGTGGTGGAGGGGGTTGCTCAAGATGCTGCGCCGAACACACACAGAATGCACAAGGAGAAGCTCACTCAAGAGACAAGAAGAGAGATGGAGGCCAAAACGTTTTCTTGCTGATTTCTTCTTCTTCTTCCACACACTTTACAATGTACACAAAGTATAGATAAGATACAACATAAAAGGAAAGTGGCCTACTAAGTCAAACAATGCATAACCGACTACACTAGTCGACTGGCGCTATAACTATGCCAGCTGTAAATAGGTGTAACAACCTGAATATAATAAGTAATGAGTCAGTGGCCATGTGAGAGTCATAATGACCACCGACGTGCTAAGTGTAGACGTGTGGACCCATCTAACTAGGCGGTCCATCATCCATGTCCACATGTGTTGAGCTTGCCATCTCAACACTCCCCCTCAAGCTCAACTGTATCTCTGCAACTCCAAGTAAGCTTCGAAACTTTTGAAGCTTCTCTGTACCCAATGCCTTCGTGAAGATATCAGCTATCTGATCCTGTGTGCTGACATACACCAAGTCAATCTCACCTGCTAGTACCTTCTCTCTCACAAAGTGGTAGTGTACCTCAATATGTTTTGTCCTGGCATGGAACACAGGGTTCCTAGCCAACTGTATACTGCTCATGTTGTCACAATAAATGACAACTGGACCTTCCACCTGCACATCCAAATCAGCCAGTAACTTTTGCAGCCATACTACCTCACATGCTGCAACAGCAGCACCTCTATACTCAGCCTCTGTACTCGACAAAGCAACTGTAGATTGCTTTTTGCTGCTCCAAGCAACTGCTGCACTACCAAGAGAGAACATGTATCCGCTGGTAGATCTTCTATCAGACATACTACCAGCCCAATCTGCATCTGTGTATCCAAACACCTGTACATCTGTACCTGCCTCATAGAAAAGTCCATAATGTAATGTGGACTTCACATATCTCAATATGCGTCTGACTCCATCCAAATGTGGCTTTCTAGGTACTTGCATAAACTGACTCACAAGACCAACAGCATAGCTCAAGTCTGGCCTTGTAATGGTCATGTAGATCAAACTCCCCACTATCCTTCTGAACATAGTAGGGTCTTCTATCTCATCCCCAACATCAGCACTCAGCTTTACATTCTGCTCCAACGGGACTGAAAGTGGTTTGCATGCAGTCATACCATACTTGGACAACATATCCAAGCCATATTGTCTTTGGGACAGCCATATACCATCATCACATCTGATCACCTCAATGCCAAGGAAGTACCTTAGCTCACCTAAATCCTTCATCTCAAACTTCATCTTCAAACAGCCCTTGACTTCAGCAATCCCACTATCACTATCACCTGTAATAATCAAGTCATCCACATAGATGACTATGATGACCAAACCTGCATCTCCTTTTCTCACATAAAGTGAGTGATCAGCATCAGAAACATAAAAACCAATATTGACAAGATACTCTCTAATCTTGTCAAACCATGCTCTTGGTGCTTGCTTGAGCCCATAGAGTGCCTTCTTCAACCTGCACACATACGTGGGATGCTCTAAATCTTCATAACCTGCTGGCTGATCCATATACACTTCTTCCTGCAAATCACCATGCAAGAAGGCATTCTTTACATCCATTTGCTGCAACCTCCAACCTTTGGCTGCTGCCAAAGAAATCACACATCTGACAGTTGCCATCCTAGCAACTGGACTGAAGGTTTCATCATAATCTATGCCATATGTTTGGGCATAGCCTTTTGCAACCAGCCTAGCTTTGTACCTGCTAATAGAACCATCTGCATTGTGCTTAATCTTATAAACCCACTTACATCCAATAGCTTTCTTTCCCTTTGGCAATGATACTAGATCCCAAGTCTTATTGGCCTCTAATGCAGCCATCTCCTCATCCATTGCTGCATCCCAATGAGCATGACCAACAGCCTCCTCAAAACATGTGGGCTCAACATCCTCAACTAGTTTCACCATATAAGCATAATGGTGAGCTGCATAACCCTCAAAACCAAATCTTTTAACAGGGTATCTCACCCTGCTAGACTTGCGTACCACTGGATCACTCAATGGAGTCTTTGCATTAACACGTGCTCTCTGCACACCTGGAGTCCTCACTGAAGGAATGCCAAGCTCATCATCCAAGCTCTCTGAGCCACTAGAGTCTCCATCAAGAACTGCATCAATGCCTTCTGACACCTTATTCTTTCCTTTGTCTTTACCTGTAGTGCTACTAGATGCACCCGAAGATGTAGAGATACTCCTTAGTCTCCCAGACCAAGGACTACTAGATGATGTCTCTGGTCCACTAAGAGTCCGTGATTCTTGCTTTTCAGCCTGCACATGAGTGTCATGATCATCATCAACATCCAATGCATCACCACTAGATGCATACCAGCTACTCATTTCATCAAAGATGACATCCCTGCTCACTCTGAACTTACATGTGATAGGGTTGTAACAGCGATACCCTTTCTGCTCTAAAGAGTATCCAATAAAGATACACTTTTCAGCCTTTGGATCCAGCTTCTTCCGCAACTCATCTGGCACATGAACATACGCAATGCAGCCAAACACTTTCAAGTGTGAAACATCAGGCTTCTTACCTGTAAAACATTCTTCGGGGGTCATACCATGAACTGCAGCTGTGGGAGTTCTGTTCATAATATAAACAGCAGTATGAACAGCCTCAGACCAAAAATGCTTAGGCATATTCTTTTCAGCCATCAAGGCGCGTGCAACTTCTGCAATATGCCTGTTTTTCCTTTCTGCAACCCCATTTTGCTGTGGGGTATACCTGCATGTGAATTGTCTCTTTATCCCATGAGACCTCAGAAAATCACTGAACTCATTTGAGAGCTACTCTCCCCCTCCATCTGACCTCAGGCACTTTACTTTCAAGCCTGTTTCTCTTTCAACTGCAGCCTTGAAAGTTCTAAAGTGCTCAAAAGCTTCACTCTTTTCCTTCATAAAATATACCCACAGCTTTCTAGAGCAATCATCAATGAATGTGACAAAGTATGAACTGCCTCCAAGAGATACATTTTGTGTAGGCCCCCAAATGTCTGTATGCACAACATCAAGGATATTTCTGCTTACATCTTTGTCATGTGAAAAGGGTTGTCTTGCCTGCTTACCAAACTGACATGCTTCACATACCTTCTGAAATTCTGCAACTTTAAAAGTAGGCAAACCTGTAACCAACCCTTTGGACTGCATTAATTTCAGCCTTTGTACATTTGCATGTCCAATGCGTTTGTGCCAAATTTCAATGTCTGCAACAACACCTTTTCCTTTGGCATACATAGCCGCATTCATAGTAGGAATTCCAGCATCTAGAGTGAACATACGTCCAACTCTACTTCCCTTTGCTACCAACCTGCACTTGTCATTGAAGTCTTCTACAAAGCAGCCCTTTGCATTAAATCTGACTTGCAGCCCTTGCTCTACCATTTGACCGACTGACACCAAGTTCTTTGTAATAGATGGCACATGTAATACATCTGAAAGACTCTTTGTCTTACCATCATGCAAGGACAAGGGAACTTTTCCAATGTGTGAAATTGGGTGGCATGAGTCATCACCCGTCTGCACATAACCTGCATTCTGCAAATCCTGCATCTCTCCAAACCATTCTGCATGGCTGGTCATATGATTGGATGCACCTGAATCAACATACCAAACATCTTCATGTGTTCCCTTTCCTGTAACAGCATTCAGCATATGCTGCATAACGAACAAACGTTCATTTTTGTCTTCATTCTGTTGTGAAGACGATGCATAGTTTCCTTGCTGCAACTTACCACTGCGGATATCATCTCTCTTAGCATAACATTGGGCTGCAATATGACCTGTTTTGCCACAGTAGTGGCACACAATACCAGAGTTGTTAGAACCTCTGTTCTGCCATCCACCTCTTCCTCTAAAGCTCCCCCTGCCTCTAAAGTTACCACGACCTCCTGAAACCTGCATATCGCCAAATTGCTGATTCAATCTGTTTTGCTGGTTGTCACTACCACGTCCTGTACCACGGCCTCTTGAAGAGAACCTGCCACGTCCCCTTCCAGAACTGGAGTAGAAAGCTTGGACCTGTTCACCACTTCTTTCAGATGTCTCACTGTGCATGTTGATCTCTTCAGTGATCATAAGGGAGACCAATTCATCGAAATCTGGAAATGGCTTTCTGACATATACGGAAGTTACAAAAGACTTCCAAGCCTTTTCATTGTTAAGTCCACCCAAGGTAGACGACACCAAATCATCATCATCGGGCATTGCATCAATCGCTGCCAATGCATCTGCAATGCTTCTTACTTTCAGTGCATACTCATTGATAGACATCTTTCCTTTCTTCAATGTATTCAACTCTTGCTTGAGTTGAATCTTTCGTGCCTTTGTATTTATAGAAAACATACTTTCAAGTATGGTCCAAGCTGCATATGCATTCTCTGCATTTCTAATGTGTCCCAGCATGTTATTGTCAATTACTGCAGACAACCAATACATGACCTTCTTGTCTTTTGCATTCCATTCCTTTCGTGCCTTTGTCTCTTCTACAGTTGGAGGATCACTCACCTCCGGCTCCTTTTCTTCACCTGAAACGAACTCGTAGAGGCCTTTTCCAATAAGGAAGTTCGTGACACGAAACTTCCATGATGGGTAGTTGTTCTTGTCGAGCTTCTCAATGATGGGGCTTCCACTGTTCTCTGCCATTATCACAAAACTAATACCAAACAGCAAGCAAATCTTCTGCAACCCTTGACCTGTAGTGCACAGCAATACACCAGACAGCCTTTTTTACTGTCTGCTCAACAATACATGCAATCTGCAACCTTTTTGCAGATAAACCTTGTGTTTACTCACTGGTAAACACCTTTGAACTTAGAGATCTGAAATCTGTAACCTGCGCACCCACGTTCGGTCAATACAGTCGAAGTCACAGTGTATCCCGAAACTGCTGTCCGCAACCTTGCGGCTCTAAAACGGGCCCTGAAACGGCCTCAAATGCCCAAAATCTCTGCGGGAAAGCCCTAAAGGGCTTATCTGCAGAATACACAGCGCTCTTCGCGCACACCAAATCTCACTGCAATCTGAGATTTTTGCTCTGCCTTGCTTCCGGTGCCTCCACAGGCACTACCCAAGAGAAAGAGTGGAAGGATGGGAGAGCTTCTTACCCGTGGCTTGCTTGCTCGAACCTTGCTTCTTCTCCTTTGCTTCAACCTTTGAAATCAGCCTCTCTCAGTGGTGCGGCTCTGATACCATGTCAAGAATCGCGTGGTGGAGGGGGTTGCTCAAGATGCTGCGCCGAACACACACAGAATGCACAAGGAGAAGCTCACTCAAGAGACAAGAAGAGAGATGGAGGCCAAAACGTTTTCTTGCTGATTTCTTCTTCTTCTTCCACACACTTTACTATGTACACAAAGTATAGATAAGATACAACATAAAAGGAAAGTGGCCTACTAAGTCAAACAATGCATAACCGACTACACTAGTCGACTGGCGCTATAACTATGCCAGCTGTAAATAGGTGTAACAACCTGAATATAATAAGTAATGAGTCAGTGGCCATGTGAGAGTCATAATGACCACCGACGTGCTAAGTGTAGACGTGTGGACCCATCTAACCAGGCGGTCCATCATCCATGTCCACATGTGTTGAGCTTGCCATCTCAACATAACTCTCCTTGCGGTTTAATATCTCAGCTTGTATGGAAGGTGATTTTCTATCTATGGCTCACTTGTATGAGATGTGCTTTTCTATCTCTAATTTAGTTTTTTTTTGGGATTGATAGGATGAATTTCATGTCTTCATCTCAAAAGAAACTGCGAAGCTTGAGGCTCTTGGTCTAGATGAGGTAGAGAGGAAGAAACATTTGGAGAAGGCTACAAGGGTGGAAGAGGAGCGCCTTAAGGATAGGGGTTACAAGTACCTATCCATTGCTAATCCCAAAAATGGTGATGAGTTCCTTAAGTTGTTATTTGGGCTAAAGTGGAATGATGCAAGCATGCTCAAGATCACAAGAGACAAGTTGTATTGTCTCACAAGCTCAAAAATCTCTGCGGAAAGGTAATTTGTATATATAACACAAGTTGTGTGTATGTGATGTTTTTTTCTTCAATGCTTTCTATTTGCGTATATTGTTATGCATCACAGGAGAAAAATATTGTTGCATCTTATGAGTCTCACAAAGGCCAAAGACCCCCAATACCCGCATTTTGGTGATTATAAGCTCTTTCGAGTTTACATGAAGAAAGAGACATATTGGGCTCACTTGCATTCAGAGGCACTGCTTCAGATTGAAAGGATACAAGTAGAAGGTCCACAGCTACCAGATTCATTTGAGGAGTTCTTTAAGCTTAACATGAAGAATCATGCCATGCAGGTTGACTCAATGCAGTGCATTCATATTGCTTTCTTAAGTTCTTTCTTAAAATGTATATGTGCTAATGTTAAGTGCTTGTGAAACTTGTGTAGGCTTTTGTACACCTCTTGGATGGAGTGAAATCTTCAGATGTTGCAGAGAAGATGCCAGAGCTTACGCTTTCAGCCAAACATGTGATTTATAGGTTAGCATCAAAACTATTTTTCTGCAAACTCTTGATCTTAAATGTAGTAGATATAATGGCACTTGAAAGCCTATTTATGTTATTGATTTTTCTATTCTAAGCTCCACGTGAAAGCTCGAGGTTGGGTGGTTGGTTTATTATTATAAAACTATTGTCTTATATAAATGATATTGTGTGTCTAATTTTCATATTAGATTGCATGCATTTGCTTGCGTAATTGGCAAGAATGTTGCAGGTGGATACTACAATGTGTAGAAGAGAAGAGGTTGGATGCAGCTTCGCAATTCACAAGAGAGTGGATTGATGTTCGTGATGAGAACACTATGTATTCTCTATCATTACGTGAGAGAAAATTGACGGCATGGGAGGCAAGTGTTTGCCCTTGGTGGATTACCCTGTGGGGGTTATCCCTAAGCAAGAGAAAGATCTGCATGAGAGTAAGTACTTCAATCTATGTAAACATCTCGTCGTTTTTGTAGTAATAGTTTTTGTGCTCATGCATGGGAATCTAAGGGTGAATGATACTATGTAGGATTCAAGGAGGAAGTTGATACTCATGAACCACTTACCGCACCCACCACTGTAGAGGAGCAAGCAACCAAGGATACCAAAGGTGCAAAAGGAAGTACTTAGGCTGGTGAAGCTAGCAAGGATGCGTGCCACCCAAGGTACTCAAGGTAATGCACATGCTATTGAAGCTACTACCAGAGCCACTACTACTCCCCTTGCTAGCATTGTTGACAAGAGAGGCAAAGGGCTTATGGGAGAACTAGACACCTCTACAGATCCAGGGAGAAAAAATGTTCCAGAGTCCTCTATGGCGCCCACCACCTCCTTTGTTGCAGAGTCATCTCTTGGTCGAGAGAATTGGGAGAGGCGACATATGACCCGTTTAGTAGGTGAGAAGTCTTATATTAACTTGAAATTCATGTGCTTTATTGGTCGCCCATGAAGATAGTCGTGTATTATTATTAAAAATAAATTACTTTGAAATAATTGTTGCAGGGTTCCAGTATCAAACATATGTTGATGCTCTATTAGTGGATGTGACCCAAATTGATAGATTTGCCCTTGATAGGTAGACATGACAACTACATATTGCAAGAACATCAATTTACATGTTGCATATAGCATTGCATCATCGTTTACTTTGCATTAATGACTATGTTGTTTTGTGTATAGCATCAACAAGTTTTTTGCAACACAAAAGATGCATCTTTATAGCAAAGATGGAGTTCCATGTCAAGAGGTGGCTCGATTGATATTTGCGGATTTTCCTACGAGCCTGCTTGTGGATGCTCTAGGTCCCATCCCATTGGGTAAGTTATGCTTTCTATCACACAAGGTTTACATCAAACTCACTTCTTATATATCATAACGCCAATGTTGTTTTTAGAGGGCATGACTATTTCCAAGTGGAACACATTCTCAAAGGGTCTAGTTATGGGTTGTATGGACCTTGCTCGCGAGTATTTGGCCGACCAGGGATTCTTAGTCACTATGTGCTTAGCAGATCATATAGGTGAGTTTATTACGGATGCGGTAAGACTGGGGCTTGTGCTTCACCGCACTTGGACACTCATGTGTGACTCCAAGGCTTATCGACATCCCCTTACTAGAGAGGCGGTAAGATAACAAAGTTGGATACGTTGAACGTATGGTTGTATGTTCTAAATAAAGTTTGTGTTACATGCTTTAAATAAAAACATGGATCACTTATTCTATTTCCACTCGTGAATAGGTACTTGATCTTACTGTGTGTCTTTGGCATCGTGCTGGTCATGTTGTGCCTTGCTATGACAGAGAGGCTGGGGAGAAGATTTCAGAGAGATTGTTTCCAGCGTATCGTAGCTACATGATGGATGATTGTGTCTTTCCCATGGACGTTGATGGTGTCATTGTCAGAGGCAGAGCAGAGAGGTCTCATCTTTTCTATCGGTAAGTAGTCTTGCATGTTTTTGCTCTCAGGTTACCTTGTATGGTATTTTCATTGTTTCTACCTGCATGGCCGCAAAGATTCTGTATCTTGATTGGTGATATGGTTAGGTGGTTGATGGCTACATTTACAAAGCGCTACGACTATGTTTTGGATGTGTTTGCGGGGTGTGGTGGTTTGGCGCGGGCCAGTGCAGAGGAGATGAGACATTGCATGTGTCTAGAAATAGATGATGTGCTCTATGGGGAGTGTTTGTCCACCATAGTATGTGGACCGGTACCATGCTGAGAGTGTGTGTGTTTTTTTTTTCGAGAGACTCTAGACATTTCATTTTGTTACTACTTTTATATGTTTATTATACACTTCGTCATGTGACTATGCCCGATTTTGTCTAAGAGATTACATGCATTGGGATCTTTGATTTGTTTTTAGGAGAGTGTACCTTGCGACTATTTGATACGTATATTTTACTAGTTTTCCGTAGGTTTTGTTTTCTTGATGCGTGTTCATGTAAATGCAACGTGTCGTACTCCTTAAGTAAGAGTGAATAATTTCTATTTTCTTTTTGTGTCACTTTATGCCCATAGGTAGTATGACTGTGAATTAGTAATCCTACTATGAATGTATACATGCAAACCACACATGACATGAGATATTTCCATGTGGGGTATGCTGCAAAGAGATATTTATATGCAGAATGGATATATTGCTCAAAAAAGCTCAAAAAAAGAGATTGATTAGAAAAGAACGAAAAGGAAAGCCCTCAAAAATAAAATCCCCTCATGAAGATGAGCCTCCAGACAATGTGTGCTTGAGGAGCTGTATAGTGGCTGGGGTTGCCCTTGGATGAAACACTGGCGCACACTACACTACAATTAACACCACTCGTGCTTTTTATAAGACAATACAAATCGCCGAAGAATTGACTCGTTTCCTTCTTAAACAGAGCATGGAGGATAGACCATCATTGCAGCCGACACACTTTTGAGAGCGGATCGCTCGCCATAGAGAGAGAGAGAGAGAGAGAGAGAGAGAGAGAGCCTGGGACAGATGCTTTTTGAAAGCGACGGAGACGATGAGTGAGATCGAGGCGGCGCCCAGGATGCCGAATCCCTATATGGCGAAGATGGTGGTGATGAAGGCACTGCATGCGCTTACTTGCATACTCGGACATGATCGTGGCGGAGAGGGGATAGCCCGATCAATAATGTGGTCAACATGGCATGGGAGACAACTCATCCAACTGCAAGCATTGAGGGACTTGACTTTTACATTAAGTTATGCTCATATTAAGAGATAGATGAGGAGTTCATAGTGAAAGGAAGGGCAAGATGAAGGGGAAGCGCTATGAAATACTATTGTATATTGTGGATGCTAAGATGAAAGAGGGGTACCAAAAGCATGACAATGTGAGTTACTCCATGCAAGATGGTGGCTGGCTTGGTGAGGTGAATGAGCTTTGAACACCCATTGATCATGACTCTGAGGAAAAAGACTACACAACACTCTGTGGGGAAGAGGGTGCAAGTTGGGAAGAGAAAGTGGTGAGGGACAAAGTGTGTAGGAAGAAGCGGAGAGGGAAAATTTAAAAAGGGAGGCTTAATTCCTATTGCCTCCCCTTTGGGAGTCCTCATACATGGTGAGACATGACCCCATCATGTCTCATCCATGTTGTCTTCATGTACATATGGATGTACAATTGGGCTCACAACTTCAAAATAGTCGATAAAGAGTGGAGATTTTATTCTTGATGTGTGCAAAACATGAAAGGGGTTGACTTCTATTCATGCATCACTGCTTAGATATTTTTGAAGAACCGTTTTATTCTATATATTATTGTCATCTCATTCCCTATGTGATGCCTCTAGAGTCTAAAAATAGTGCACATAACAGTAATCTAGAGTAATGCCTCTCCTTGAATCTTCTCTCTATGTTTTGAGTTAGAAGAGATGGCTGTGATAGAGAAGGAGCTTCAAGAATACTTTGAGCTTGGCCTTGTATAAGAGAAATCTAGAGTAATGCCTCTCCTCGAATATTCTCTCTATGTTTTGAGTCAGAAGAGATGGCTGTGATAGAGAAGGAGCTTCAAGAATATTTTGAGCTTGGCCTTGTATTCTTCTCTTTATAATCTATCTTGCAAGTGTGCCTAGAATCCAACTATGAAATGGTCATTTCACATTTCAATTAACCTCGTCACACAAAAAGGATTGCATTTCTCTGTTAATATACCAAGCATAGACTTGGATACCATTGTAGACTAGTCACCCACAACAACTAATTATATGTCTCTTGATTTTCCTTTGTGGGATCTTGATTCAAAGGACCATAGATATAGCTAGAAAAAATATAAAGAGGCCAACTTTAGGCCTTGAAGCATTGCTAGAGACAAAATAAATAAGTGATACTTTTACTTTCATAGCATCTTGTTTTGAGTTAGTTGGCCCATGCAAAGAAGCCACATGTTTCTAAAATGTCTACTATGGATCCTAGAAGTGTGGATCTATTTATTGAGATGAGACCTAGAGGCCCATTGGAGTGGTGATTTGTGCATTTCGATCATCTTTGCCATACATAAGAGTATACCATCATGAGTGATCATGTGCATCACACATAAATCAGAGCTTGCTAATTATTACTATTGGTGAATTCAAGATTGAGTATTCTCAAGTATTTTTCTAAACTTTGTTGAATGATGGATGCCTAAGTGTGGGTTTCTAGGAGCCCCCAACTTGGTGTGCTCATGGCTATAATGAGGCTCGAGGAAATGTGGTAGTGCATAGTATTTTCAACAAAAGGAAGGAGGAATGTGGTGCACTACAAAGAGTGATCATGCTCCTTCAATTGGGAGAAGAGCATGTTGGAGCATACAAAATGATGTATTAAGCCACAATTCCAAGAGGAACATAAGGAGCTATGGCATCAATGGAGGCATCTAACAAGCCAAGTGTTCACTAAAGTATCAAGGGACAAACTCATGAGCTTCTAGAGATTGGGACATGCATATCAGGTTGACTTACATTCAATGGATACCTAGCTTTCTTGCTGGAAAGCGAGAGGGTTCCATTGGACAAAGTGGATGTTGAATTAAGGGCACATAGGCCACTTTCTGCCCACAACCAATCTTTTGGAATATAAAGTTCATGCATCGATGAGGGTAGCTATTGCATATTCTTAGTAAGTTGGTTTGTACTCTACTTGTGTAGTAAACATTGCTATGTCAACCTTTTAGAGTGCTTGTTTTAAATCTTATTGATGGGAAGACATGAGGGCTCTATATCATGTATTACACATATATACAATAGATTTATGGCAAGGTATGAGGGAGTGTTGGGTAGAAAGCATTTAGTAGATCTAACATCAATTGTGCCAGAGGATAAATAACATATAGAGTGGTATTGAATAACAAAGTGTTATACAAAAGAGATAAAATGTGCATACAAGCATTATATTAGACATTGATAGTCATAGATTGAAGTATGGGAATATGAGTATTCGTAATCCAAGGTCTAGGGGAGGACCAACAGTTAACGGCCAACACTTGTAAAGAGACTTATGTAGACATGAAATAACGGGCTATTCATTTGATACCAACAAATTGTCAATCTAAATATCAGGGAGTTTTGGATGGAATCACTCACACATTGTTGGGGCATCACAATCTCGGGTAAGTTACTCATGAATATATGTGTGCATCACGTGGGTTCAAAGTAAGGTATTTTTAAAATACCACATTTATACATTTTTTACGTACAGAAGGGTATAATATAAAGGGGCTATTTACAGATTGAATAGAAAAGGTTCATGTTTAATTCAAGAAAATTTCACTGATAAGGATATTTATAAATAGGCCTTGAACACATGTGATGTCAAGGATATACATATATTAACTTCCCCGAGATCACAATGTACCCTTTGTGAGTGATGTTTAGGTCATGGTTTGAATTTGGATGTGAATTTTGGATTTAATCCCTCTGATGATGTATCGTACATTTCGATCTTGTTAGGCTCATTTGATTGATTTTGAAGGGAAAGCCTACACTATACTATTTTGTATCTCATTTATATACTATTACTGTTTGTATATGAGTTTTGGCTCAATAGGCTAGGATAGTCTCTTCTTGATTTTGGCAAGGATGATGTTCTTCTAGTTGTGTCTAAAACATTTCTTAATTTTTGTAGGTTAGTATGTTTGGTTTTGGTGAATAAATGAGAGTAAATGCACTCTTGCTAATCAAATTATAGTATGGAAATAGTCAATTGCATCAAATCTCATTCATGCATAGTTTTTAGATCCGAGTTTTGGCTTGTATGCCAAGATAGTCTCTATCTAAATTTTTTCATGATAGTGTCCTCCTAGTTGTTATCCAGTTATTTGCTTGTTTTTGTAGGTATAGCAGTGTAGATTATTACCAAGAACTTGCTCCATGCTTCGTGAATCTGGAACCTGCATCCATAAGTGAGTAAAGAAATGTTTTCAATAGAAAACATTGCTCTGTTGCACTCACCCTCCCCTATTTATCCCCTTATTTCCTTTATTTTCCTCCATTAATTTCCCTTACCACCTTTAGATCTCGTTGGTTCGCTCTGATACCAACTGTAATGTGTCCGCTTATCCACTTGTGGGACACTTCTTAGCAGCCCATCGGGAGGGGAGTCTAGAAAGTGCCTCCTAGCACTCGTAAGGAATGTCATAGGGTTTGCGATCTAGGTCTTCCTGAGTCTGCCCCGAAGCGGAAGTATCCGGCCATTCCCACTTAGGACCGACCTGAAGTCAGGGTTTCTTTCCTATCAGCCAAGTCTCTAGGAAGTAGCTAGCGTCGAGCTCCAGATGAACCACTTTGCATAGGAACAACAGAGTTGAAGCGGATTTATGCTGCACTTGGTTCATGGAGAATGGGAAACAAGAGGGATGCAAAGCTCAACCTCTCTGCCCATAAGGCATAGTCCCATTCCGCTCCCCTAAAACAACATAAATCGGGATTCTAACTCTACTGACGCTAGGTCTTCACAGTTTCATTATCACGTCTTTTGAGAAAAGTTTCCACCTAACCGAGACCACCCTTCCATAGGACGAACCCAAGTCACGTCCACCACACTTTCCTCGGGTTGCTTAGTTATCTAATTACCTACCACATTATGTTTGACATGCAAAGGCAGCTTTCTTAATTAATCAATTTAAACACAGGTTCCTTCACGTAACTTAGGCATTGATATTTAAAAAAAAAAACAATGTCAAGCAAGTTCATTTTTCAAATATCTGATCTTTATTTATCATAGTCTTGGAATATATCAAGTATCTTGCCCGAAGGCTGTCCCAATAATAATCAACAGGATTACTGCTCCAAGTTTCGCCCGTAGACTAGTACACGGGTCTCAAGATCCCATCTCGAGTCACGTCGACCTCTTGTGTGGGATTCGGAGGCAAGGAATTTACAGCCAGAGTCTCCCTGGTATCCAAGTGTCCTCCCACTCCAAGCATCACCCACGGAGAGACCTCTCGCGGCGGGTTCGATCCATATACCCGGCGAGGATCTAATAACCCCCTTGGTGGATAGGGCTAGGTAGACAGTCGGAGGTAACTGAACATGCCTCTTCCTCCAGGATTTTAACTTGAAGCATTAAGTGTTTTGCCTTGAATTAGTTTCTTGAGCAAAGAAGTTCAAACAATATACCTAAGTGTACAATCACGATCATTTCATTGGTCGTTCGTACAACCAATTGCTAAGGTGTGATTCCTTCTTCCCGAATGCTCCTAGCATTCGATTCTGGATCGTTCGTGACTTGAAAAGATTCCAAGGGCTTGGCAAGCTAGGTTGCTTGTTTTCCCTTTTTCTTTGGGTTAGGGTTTGTACCCTACCGACCCCAATTATCTTTACCTTAGGTCTCCTTGTAAAATAGATCTTGGACAACACCGTCATCCTTGGTTGGTCAATTTGCTTCTTGGCAATTCACAATTTCCCTAAGTTTGACAAATTGGTCCCCAAGAGAGAGAGTTGTAGTAGGGCGACTACTCGACCTCTTGATGAATCTAACTAGTCATTAGATCTCGCCTCCCTTGGCCTATGACGTAGTAATAGCATCTTAGGATTTAGTTGCAATAGCATATGACCTTGCATGCAGACTAGTTGCTCGAGATAGGTAGCAGTGCCTATCTTGAGGAATTACATCACTTGTCAATGTTACTAGTATTCATGTCCTAAGGCCTGGTATCCTCTCATTACTCACAACATAGAATGATCTAAATGCGAGATTGTTGGATTAACTCCGCAAGTGCCTATCTTTTCATATTGATTGTAACTATCACTTCATGCGTGTTGCATCCTATATGCTTTTCACCAAAACTGAAATATAACCCTTTTATTCTTCTTCATAGCAACTACCTATTCTTTAATTAAACATCTTTCTACGAATCAACCTATTTACAATCGTCACAATGGATTTTTAAAAAAAATTCCACAAATGCATTGTGTACAACATAACTCATTCTTGCCAACGTAAGTTGCCCAATGCAAACCTTCCAATGCACATGAGCATCGCAATATATATTTAACCTATGTGCGTGATGCAACTAGGACATTATTGCATAAGTGCATCTTTTAACACCTGAACCGTATATTCACGAATGCAACAGCCTTTCATCATGATGGTGCGGGAAATATAAATACCTTGTGATGCGATCTAAAACTTTCTTGAACATTCCTATGATATTTTTAAAACAAAGTGTTCAATTATAGTAAATTTTCAAAGCGATTAAGACTACCCTATGCGAATTTATACTTATTGCACATATATCATGCAGAAATGAAGAAGGTGAATTTGATAGAACCTAAGAGCTTCCGCAGGAGGGGTATTATCGGCTTTCCCGCTTTGGGTGGAGACTCCTACATGTGCCCCTCTTACTCCCGCGTGTGCTCCTCTTGTGTGGCACTTTGGGGCCATCACAATTGGGGCTAGGGCAGGTGGAGGGTGTGCTGAAATTCCCTGCTACTAGCAGTCCTTCCCTCCTGCAAGGGAACTCCCTTCGCGGATGAATTGCGTCCTCCTGTGGTCTGCGGGGTGAAACACCCCCTAGGAAGCCCTTTTTTTTTTGGAAGCTTCCAGGAAGCTTCTTGGATTTTTTTTCCTTTTATTTTCTGTCTTCTGATAGGAGGATCCTAATGGCGTCGAGCTAAAGATGGGGAGGAAGACCAAGATGATGATGATGTTGATGATGGGGGGGGGGAGGGGGGAGACGGCCGTTTAACGGCCACCACCCCTCCACTTGGAGGGGTGCATGCCCCCCTTTCTCTCTCTTTACTCCCTCTCTCTCTCTCTCTCTCCGACATGCTGTTGGCGGGGAGAGAGAGGGAGGTTAAAAAAAATTGAATTAAAAAGAAAAAAAATTAAAAGGGGGGGTTCTCATGGGGGAGCCCCGGGGGGGAGATATTACAAAGAGAGACAAACTTTTTGCATGCTCATAGAGTAGAGCACTCTCATACTTCTTCTTCATTATTCATTTATCTAACTTTACACTAGTGACATAACAAAGGATAGGTCACACTAGGTCTTTCTAACCACATTGCCTAACCATAGCTAGGTCTTGACTCACTTATTGAAGCACACATGGCTGACAGCTAATCTATAGATGTTAAGAGTTAGTGAGCTTGATCCTTCACACTCCCCCTCAAGCTCAAGTCACCTCTTGTACCCCAAGTAGCAATTCAAAATGATTAAACTTATCTCTACCAAGTGATTTGGTAAATATCTTTTCTACATTGTCTTCTATCTTCACATGGATGAGGTGAATCTTGCCTCCAAGAACCATTTTCTTGATGAAATGGTAATGTACTTCTATGTGCTTTGATCTAGCATGATAAACAAGATTACTTGCTAGAAGTACATTGCTCATGTTGTCACAATACAGCTTGATTCGTTTATCCATATGTACTCCCAAATCATCTAACATCTACCAACCTAATAGCTTCACATGCAACTAAGGCTACACCTCTATATTCGTCTTCAATCAATACTCAAGAGAGCCACAATGGGTCGCTTTTTACTGCTCTAGCTAATCATGTTGCTGCCAAGACAAAATGCATACCCACTTGTTGATCTTCTGTCATATACACATCTAACCTAATCTACATCACTATATCCAATAAGCTCAAGAGGCTTACCATACTCATAAAACAACCCATAATGTAGTGTAGCCTTTACATACCTCATAATCCTTCTCACAACATCTAAATGATGTTTCCTTGGATTTTGCATGAACTGACTAATCAACCCAACTAAGTAATTGAGATTAATGCTAGTGATAGTAAGATAAATCAAACTACCAACCATCTGTTTGTACATAGTCACATTCTCAATCTTGTATCCTGTATCAACTATCCAGATTCCTTGAGGTGTCCGTATGACCTCAATACCAAGGAAAATTTTTAACTCTCCCAAATCTTTTATTTGAAACTCTTTTTGCAACATGGATTTGATCTCATCAATCCCCTGTGTCTCATCACCTATAATGACCAAGTCATCTACATAAACCATCGAAATCACATAGCATTTTTCTGTCTTCTTAGTAAACAAGCTATGATCAACTTTGCCCATCTGAAAACCAAGTCTTTGTAAGTACAAGCTGATTTTTGCATTACATGCATGCAATGCCTATTTCAAACCATGTAATGCTTTCTTCAATCTCCAAACATAAGATGGATATTCAGGATGTAAATTTTCTTCCGACTAATCCATATAGACTTCTTCCATTAGGTTGCCATTCAAAAAATCATTCTTTGTATCCATCTGATATATATTCTCACCTTTGGATGCAACTAATGTAATAACAGTTTGTAGAGTTGTTATCTTTGTAATATGACTAAAAGTCTCTTCATATTCCAGCCCATACTATTGAGCATAACCTTTCACATCTGACCTGACTTTGTATCTTTCAAGTGAGCCATTTGATTTGTACTTGGCTTTGTAAACCCACTTGCATTTAATAAACATCTTGCCTTTAGGTAACTTAGCTAAATCCTAAGTTCAATTTTTCAAGAAAGAATCATACTCTTCATCCATTGCTTTGCACCAATTCTTATCCTTAACTACTTCTGCAAATGTCATGGGTTCTTTGTACTTCATTACTTTTGTCATGTATGCATAGTGTTTAGTTAAGTATCCACTCTAAGTAAATCTATCTATAGGTTTTCTTTCTCTTTGTGATCTTCATAGTTGTGGTGCATTATGTGATTTTTCCCCCTCATGAGGTTGTACATACCTCTCACCAGGTGTAACAATTACATGTATGCCAAGCTCACTATCCAAGTTGTCAATGGAATCATATCCTGATGTCAAAAGACGTATTACATCATTAAGTGCCTTCTCTTTTCCTTTATCCATGCCCAATCTCCCCCTCACTAACACATTCAATTAGTGAAATGAGAACCATGACTATGTAATCTTCCTATCCAAGGACTCACACTAGCAAATACATCATGTGTAGGTCCACTAGCGATAGTAGTATCTTGCATCCCATTTTTAGTATATGAACTTTGTGAAGTGTCTTCATAAAATGTTACTTGCTTAGCACCATACCATGATACTAGATCATTAAATACCACATCATGTTGATCAAAGTCTCATGATTAGATAAAACATAACACTTATAAAAGCCTTATGTTCTTGTGACTAACCAATTAAGACATCCTTCACTACTTTTGGATCAAGCTTCTTCCGTTTCTCATTAGGTACATGCACACAAACACTTTCAAGTGTCTATTATTAGGCTTATATTCATAAAGCTACTCATACGGTGTCTTCTCATGTCTCCTAGCTGCTGTAGGTGTCTAATTCATGACATAAATGTCAAGATTGTGGGAGAGAAGGAAGGAGTCTCACTTGTAGCTTTCTTACTTGCACAATGGGGGAATACACACAGAGGTGGAGGCTGAAAACAATTTTCCTCTTCTTAGTTGTAAGCAAAAAAGAACTCTAGTACATAAAAATAGAAGAACCCTATATATGGGTCTCAAAACCAAACTCAACGAACTAAGGTGGCATACTAACTGAGCCACGAACTAGAGTAGATAAGGATAGCTGTCATCTAGCTATTATTCATGGGCGATGTACCAACCGCATTTGCAACTGACAAGTCAGTGACATAAATGCACAATGGTCACCCTGGCATATCACGGGCGGAGCTCGATATCTCAACACTCCCCCTCGAGCTCAATCCCAATTCCTGCACACTAAGCAGGTCTTTGAACTTGTGCAGCTTCTCTGCGCCCAATGCCTTCGTGAATATGTCAGCTACCTGATCCTCTGTGCTGACATAAACTAGATCAATAAGACCTAGTAAAACCCTCTCCCGCACATAGTGATAATGCACCTCAATGTGCTTTGTTCTAGCATGATAGACTGTGTTATTTGCCAATGGTACTACTCATGTTGTCACAATAAATGACAACTGGCCCATCTGTAGGCTGATACATATCATAAAGTAGCTTATGCAACCAAGCTTCCTCACATGCAGCCATTGCTGCACCCCTGTACTCAGCCTTTGTACTCGACAAGGCAACTGTAGGCTATTTCTTGCTGCTCCAAGTGACTGCAGCACTTCCAAAAGAGAACACATATCCACTGGTAGATCGTCTATCAGAAATACTACCAGCCCAATCAGCATCAGTGTATCCATGCAACTGTATCTGAACCCCAGTCTCATAAAGTAGTCCATACTGCAATGTGGACTTCACATACTTGAGTATACGTCTAGCCGCATCCAAATGTGGTTTCCTTGGAGTCTGCATAAACTGACTTACCAATCCAACAGCATAGCTCAAATTTGGCGTGGTAATAGTCATATAAATCAAACTTCCTACTATGCGTCTGTACATAGTAGGGTCTTCCAGAAGCTCACCTGCATCTGCGCTCAGCTTTACATTCTGCTCCAAAGGAACTGAAATAGGCTTAGAGCCTGTCATCCCATATTTGGACAGCATGTCCAATCCATACTGCCTCTGCAAGAGCCGTATCCCACTTGGTGATCTAATCACCTCAATGCCCAAGAAATAACGTAGCTCTCCCAAATCCTTCATCTCAAACTTCTGCTTCAATAGCATTTTCACATGAAGGATATCTTCATCACTGTCACCTGTCATAATCAAATCATCAACATAAATAACAAGTAGCATAATACATTTCTCTGTTTTTTTCACATAAAGTGAGAAATCTGCCTCGAAAATCTGAAAGCCAATAGTGACAAGATACTGTCCTATCTTGTTAGACCATGCTCTAGGTGCTTGCTTCAAGCCATACAAGGCTTTCTTCAACCTACAAACAAACTCAGGATGAGCAGCATACACATAACTCGGTGGCTGCTCCATATATACCTCTTCTTACAAATCACCATGCAAGAATGCATTCTTTACATCCATCTGATGTAAAGACCATTCCTTTGATGTAGCCATAGCAATGACTGCTCTTACGGTTTCCATCCTTGCAACCGGACTGAATGTTTCTTCATAATCAATACCATATGTTTGTGCATACCCCTTGACTACTAATCTTGCCTTGTATCTATTCACAGAACCATCTGCATTGTGCTTCACCTTATAAACCCACTTACAACCAATTGCATTCTTACCTTTATGCAAAGGTACCAATTTCCATGTAGCATTTGCTTCCAAGGCATCCATTTCTTCATCCATGGCTTTCTCCCATTTTTCTTTTCCCATGGCTTGCTCAAAAGAAGTGGGTTCTGGTTCCTGTATCACTTTGACCATATAGGCATAGTGAATGGCTATAAATCTAGCATATTTTAGCCTATCCACAGGATATCTAGCTCTGGTAGACCTGCGCAAAGTAGGTTCACTCCCAAGTGCTCTCAAAACATCCCTGGTCTTCCTTACTCCAGGTGTAACAATAGAAGGGATACCCAACTCATCATCAATGCTCTGTTCTGAGCCACTGGATTCACCATCCACATAAGAGTGACCTGCATTCACATCAAACATGGGCTGATCTATCTTCTCTTTTCCTTTTCGTGATACCTGCATACCACTATTTGCATTGCTTTGAGAAGATTCTCCTGATCTCAATCTGCCTGTCTATGGCGAAGAATGCGAACCACTGCTAGAGGATGCTCCAGGTCCACTAATATCTTGTGATGACTGCTGCTGTGAATTCTGTACAGCATTACCATTTTGTGCATCTACATTATCAATCACATTTACTAGTTTATACCAGCTATTCATCTCATCAAAAATAACATCTCTGCTCACTGTAAACTTACAAGTAGAAGGGTTATATCATCTATACCCTTTTTGCTGCAGAGAGTAACCAATAAAGATGCACTTCTCAGCTTTTGGATCCAACTTGGATCTCAACTCACTACAAGGGAATGGGGCAATAGCGACGTCGATTAGCGACGGCGGATGTCGGCGTCGCTATAGGCATCGCTATATGCGTCGCAATTGGCGTCGCTATATGCGTCGCATTTGCGACGCATATAGCGACGCCAATTGCGACGCCGCAGGGAAAAAAAGCGCGGCCGAAACCAGAGCGCCGTTTTCATTTTGTTTTCTTCGCCTTTTGAGAGCGAGAGCGAGGGAGAGAGCGAGGGAGAGAGCCAAGGCTTTGTGAGAGAAGAGGAGGAAGAGACTTGCCGCCGCCGCCGCCGCCGCCACCGCCACCGTCGTTGTTCGTGAAGGAGAGGAGGAGCCCTCGTTGCAAAGAGAAGCCGCCCACGCTCGCCATATCTCATTGGTGAGTCTCCCTCTCTCTTTCTTTTACTTGTTGAAGGTTTAAATCGTTCTCTTTTGTTTGTTTAGGAGAGGAAATGAAAGAGAAGGAGAGGGAGAGGGAGAGAGAGGGAGAGAAAGAGAGGGAGAGGGAGAGAAAGAGAGGGAGAGTGCATTCTCTCTCTCTCTCCCTTTTGCTTGTTTAATGTTTAAATTACTTTCTTCTTTGCTTGTTTAGGAGAGGAAACGAGAGAGTAAGAGAGGGAGAGGGAGAGGGAGAGGGAGAGGGAAAGAAAGAGAAAGAGAAATAGAGGGAGAGGGAGAGGGAGGGGGAGGAAATAGGAGAGGGAGAGAAAGAGAAAGAGAGGGAGAAGGAGGGAGAGTGCATTCTCTCTCTCCCTCCCTCTCCCTTTTGCTTGTTTAATGTTTGAATCACTTTATTTTTTACTTGTTTAGGAGAGGAAATGAGAGAGAAAGAGAGTGAGAGGGAGAGGAAGGGAAAGGAAATGAGAGAGGGATAGAAAGAGAAAGAGAGGGAGAGTGCATTGTATCTCTCCCTCTCCCTTTTGCTTGGAGGATGTTTAAATCACTTTATTTTTTGCTTGTTTAGGAAATGAGAGAGAAAGAGAGATAGAGAGGGAGAGGGAGAAAAAGAGAAAGAGAGGGAGAGGGAGAGGAAGAGGGAGAGGGAGGGGGAGGGGAAGGAAATGAGAGAGGGAGAGAAAGAGGGAGGGGGAGGGAGAGGGAGCGAGGGAGAGGGAGAGGGAGAAAGAGGGAGGGAGAGGGAGAGGGAGGGGGAGGGAGGAAATGAGAGAGGGAGAGAAAGAGAACGAGAGGGAGAGGGAGAGGGTGAGAGAAAGAGAGGAAGAGAGGGAGAGGGAGAGAAAGAGAGGGAGAGGGAAGGGAAGGAAATTTAAGATAATATACGTATTGATAATGGTATGCAATGTGCTTTGCATACGGCCACGTACTTCATCAAAATGAACCCAAAATTATTGTTATAGAAAAAGAAACCCTTAAATTGAGTATAGGATAATTTCTCTCAGATCTTATGACTATGAGTAGAATTGATTGAAATAAATTTTATTACTATAGTTATAAAATTTCATAGATGGCGCGCATTAATTTTAAAATGGATTACTTATACTCAAAGCCGAGATATAACAAAAAATTATCTACCAGGACAAACAAATCGTTGAGCATGATACAAGGCCGAGATATAACATCGGAAAATCTCTCGACTACTATATACAATGCAAGGTTTATGGTCAACTTGCAACTTGACGTACATCTCCATAAAGCTATCCATTTAAGCCTTGTTTGCTGTGATGTAGATAAGATGGCAAACGAAGAAGGTCCTATTGTTCAAGACCGCGAGTCATATCTTAATCAGCGTGTCCCATGTCCTTGCTCTCAATGCAAGTTGGCAATTAGACGAAAACGCCGATTGTCTATAGAACACGTACGACGATTTGGCGAGTTTCAATCTGAGATCATTGATCAGGCGATTGCAGACTTTCAGCAAACGGTAATTTGAAGTTAGCATTTTTCATGCATTGTACTCTCAAGCTAATTGAAAACCATACACAATAAGATTGGGTCTTGTTGGTAAATTTTGTATCCAGGGGGGTGATGTCTCGACCCAAGGGGGAGTGCACCCTTTGCGGCCAATTAGAAGAGTTCGTGGACGTGCGATGGATGGATTACAGGAGCCAATCGACCACTCGCAAGGCCCATCTATACCGTCAATGCCAGAGGAGACAGACAACCTTCCCGACTTGCCTACAATCTTGGAGCCTGAGATGGAGGCAATGATCGATGCATTGATTCCCATGGATGTTGAGACATCTGACCCGCTCAGAGAGGAAGCATCCATACCATTATATGATGGGTGCCGAGTATCTCGGTTGAAGACATTGCTTGCACTCTTAAGTCACGAACCATGAAGAAGATGGTATATCAAGGACACGCCGCTTTCTTGCCGGAGGATCATGAACTCAGGGAAGGTTTTCTTGGACGACCTCCAGCACGTATGAACGCTGCAAGCTGGTACGAGTTGGAAATGGTAAACCCGGATTCACATCCAAATGGAATGCGGCGGTTCTCAGTTTTCTACGAGTTGCCATATTGGACCCACTTACAGGTCAACCACTTGTTGGATCCCATGCATATTTTCAAAAATGTGGGCAGCTTGCTATGGGACCACATCACAGGAAAGAGAGACACTATAGGGTCACGAATGGATTTAAAGGAGGTAGGTAAGATGGAGGTGCTTTGGCCGCAGTCGAGTGCTGAAGGGGGAGTGCAGCTTCCTCGTGCTCCCTGGGTTTTGTCTACCAAAGAAGAGCGCATTGTGAAGCAAGTAATCAAGTCTATCCGCACTCCGACGGGTATCATGCGTTCTCTCAGGTCCGCATTTTCTAAAGATGACCAGATTTCTGGGCTAAAATCCCATGATTGGCATAAGATATGTCAGGTTTGTGAATAGAATGGATTTTAATTAGCGTGGACATTTTGAAATTTGAAAAGTGACCATTATTCTTAATGCTTTCTCATTTGTGGCAGTTTGTCCTACCGATCGCGATCGCGGGATGCCTAACTCCAGAAATTCGCGGGGCCATTTACAAGCTGTCGACTTTGGTGCAATGGATCTCACAGAAAGAGATTAAGACGTCCTCTATTGAATCCGCAAGGCGGGGAGCAGTTGAGACGGTCTGTCTCTTTGAGAAATACCTGCCCACTAGCATGCTCACGATACAAGTTCACCTTCTTGTGCATCTTATGGATGAAGTGGAGATTGCTGGACCTATCCATACGCGATGGATGTTCTTCCTGGAGCGCTTCATGAAAACCCTGAAAGGCTTTGTGCGACAACGAGCTCGTCCGGAAGGTAGCATGGCGGAAGGTTGGTTGGTGTCAGAGGCGTTAGTGCATATCTCACAATGGCTACCAACGGTGGAACCAGACAATGAAATGCTATGGACGCTGAAGGACGATGACAGGCTGACTGGAGATGTGGTGGTTGGAAATGGGGTAGAAAAAAGAATGGATGCCTCAATGGAAGAGAAGGTGAATCGCTTTTGTATGTTGCACCATGCCTCCATGGAGACGTGGCTCACCAAGTACCAGATTGCAAGGCAAGATCGAGAGGAAGCACGAGCTGAATTCCGACGCAGTACGCGTCACCGACCGATTCGATATCCCGAAGGCATGGAGGAGATGCCGCAGTTTATGTCAACACGATGGTTGCATGGAGCCTTGACCGCAGCATCCAGCGAAGGGACAGAGGTCTCAATGGAGGAGTGGGAGTTCTCGAGGGGATGTAGTCCAAAGGTAATGAGGGGTTTAGAATGTGTCGTATCTAAATTTGCTTGCTACATCTAATTTGAGTGTTTCAATGTGCAGTACAAAATATATAGTGCAGCGTGGTCGCGCGGACGGCATTTTCGGGTGGAGCGTATTGACAAAATGCGCTCCACAATGGACTGTGGTGTCATGGCAAGGTTTGAGCAAGAGAGCCGGCGACGAGCAACGGATCCGAACACGGTTGTGGATGAGATGGAGTATTTTGGAAATTTGCAAAGTATTATTACGGTGGATTACCGTAGCTTCTCCATGATAATATTCGACGTGCAGTGGTTCAAACTGGTACTTGGAGGAGCTGGCGCAACAGTTTGACAAGGTCCATCTGGATTTCTCGAAATAGATTCCGAAAAAAAATGGATGGATTTGCGCGACACCTTTGTGTTGCCGGCCCATTGTGAACAGGTGCAACTAGGCATTTGCTTGCTAATTGTAATACGACATGGTTTATGTCACAATGGTTTGAAGACGGTTTGTAAGTGTTTGTGAACAGGTAATCTTCTATCCAAATCCCCGACAACCTCGATGGTGGTATGTTATACCTTCAACTCCTCGAGGTGCGAGAGTATACGATCAAAGCGATGTTCCAGGCATAGATGAAGAAAATATGCAAATAGAGGGATCGAAATTACAAGGGGTGGAGGCCACCGCAAGCTTGGAGCCTGCATCGGCTAACAATGATGGAAATACAGAAGTCGTAGAATTTTTTGAGAACGAGACAGACTCGTTGTTTTGTGGTGACATGTCTATCGACCTTCCAGTATATGCAGAGTTGTGTCAGGAGATTAACATGGGACCATAGAATACTTCATTCTTGGAGAATTGTATTACTCAATTCGTTGTTTAGATCTTCCATAAAGGTAGATAAGATATGCATTTTAAGAGGGATTTTTCAAAAATGATTTTATTAATGTGCTTTGTATAGTTTAAATTGATTATTCTAACATTATTTTTTATCTGTGCAGGTATCGACATTTTCAGGATGAGTCGAGGGATGAGCGATGAGGAGTTTCAGGAGATGATGGCACGTATGTCTCAAGATCAGCTCGCGAGATTCAGAGAGATAGCAGATCAGGAGCTGTCTCGTTCTTCGTCAGGGCGCTCTGCTAGATCAGCTTTGGCGCGATTAGATGCTTCAGCTTCGAGTAGACGATCTCGACGCTCGCGACTTGGGCCAGAGGGAGGGACTGCGACTGGAGGAGGATCAGGGGGGTGCTGCTGTGGAGACACGGACGCGGTGTCTCCGTCTCGTCGTTCAGCTGGAGCTCGGTCACCGCCAGGATTTGTCACACCTGTGGGGACGTCCACTCCAGTTACTCCGGCTTTTGCGCAGCCGTCGGCAGATGTCACGCCTTTTGGTGGCACTCCTTTTGGTGGCACCCCCTCTGGTGGCACTCCTTTTGGTGGCACACCCTCTGGCGGCACCCCTTTGTGTGGCACTCCGGGAGAGGGTACCCCCGTCGGTACACCGGATGTTCAGGGGTCTCCTGGATATGCCCAGGAGCGTGGACGGAGATGGGAGAGGGCCCATACAAGGCACACTCCTAGGGATTATGGATACCTAGTGGATGGCAGGTCAGGAGCCATCATCATGAATGATGAGGGGAGGAGGGTGATGGCTCGCATGAGGGAGTTGTGCCAACAAGTTTTTCGGCACAACGTCCTGGATCATTGGAGGAACATACCGGAGGGGAGCAAGGAGTACATAGTAGCATCCTTGCACGAGGAGTTCCCGGTGCCAGCCGCAGTGAATAGATTCTCTACGGGCTGGATGATGGATTGCATGCGTGCATACATGTCACATAGACGATCCGACGCACGCAAGGCAATCAAGAGTGGGGCTCCAAAGCCCGAGTGGTTAGATGCAGACGACTGGCACCGACTGAGGGAGGAGGCTACAAATTCGCCAGGACGTTGGAGTCAGCAGCAGGAGGCGGCGAGGGCACGAATCGAGGCCGGATCGGTACATCATCTTGGGAGTGGCGGCCACATGACATATTTGGAGGACTTTGTAAGATTCTCTTTTGTTTTGCTTATTTGTTTTTTTGAGATATTCTTTGTACTGACAATCATGTTTCTAACAGTTAGCATTTTGTTTTCTTTGCAGCACTCCATTACAAATCGCGATCCGCAAGGCCTTGAGACTCGATATGCGGAGAGGCACGGTCTCAGATCATTGATCGACCGATTGTATAAACGCGGCGGCCTAGTAAGTCACTCATCTTTCTTGTCCGTAGTTACCATGAGATATTTGAATGCATTATTGTATGGTGGATTGATATGTTGTTTCTTTTTCTGCAGAATCCGTTTGATGCTCCTTTACAGCGGGAAGAGCTTTCGGGGGACGACGATTTGTAGCTCGCCCTTGGATCCTTAGAGCTCACATACCTTTAGTTTTTAGTCACCCGATCTATGTAGACATTTTCTATGTATTAGTGATATTGTTTTATGATTGTACCAATCGCATTTTATGCGATATCATGTATTTATTTCATCCATCAGTTTTATGATTTCAGTATACATTCTTTTTGTTTGCAAACGCTTTGTATGAAGTAGTGCAGAAACTATTTTGTATGGCTCTCATACAACACACAGTGCTATATGTGGCAGGGCAGCTTGCTGCCCTGCCACAAATTTTTTTTTTCTCTGTTACCGTCGCTATTTGCGTCGCAAATTTACTGCACGCGTCGCTATTGCCGTCGCTATCAGCGTCGCAAATTCTCTGTAATTGTCGCTATATGCGTCGCTATATGCATCGCGACGCATATAGCGACGGTTATAGCGACGATTCTATGGCGTCGTCAATAACGATGCTTTTTGCGACGACGGGGGCAAATTTTATTGTTTGTATTTTCGTCGCTTTAAACGTCGCTATAAGGTCTATATCTTGTAGTGACTCATCTGGCACATGAACATAGGCAATGCAACAAAAAATTTTCAAATGAGAAATATCTGGTTTCCTACCAGTATACCTCTCCTTTGGAGTCATGCCATGTATTGCTGCAGTGGGAGTCATGTTCATTATGTAGACTGCTGTAGCAACTGCCTCAGCCCAGTAAAAATCTGGCAGGTCTTTTTCATTGAGCATGGCACGAGATACCTCTCCAATATGCCTGTTTTTTCTTTCTGCAATTCCATTTTGTTGTGGGGTCTGACTACATGAATATTGCTGCTTTATGTCATGCTCCTGCAAGAACCTTGCAAACTCATTTGAGAGGTACTCTCCCCCTCTATCTGACCTTAGGTATTTTATTTGCAGGCCTGTTTCTTTTTCAACCATAGCTTTAAGAGTTTTGAAATGCCCAAAAACTTCACTTTTCTTTTTCATAAAATACACCCAAACTTTTCTGCTATAGTCATCAATAAAAGTGACAAAATAATGACAGCCTCCAAGAGATGCGGCTTTAGTAGTCCACACATCATAGTGGATTAATTCCAATGGCTTCTTACTCTCTTGAACATGTCTAAGAAATGGTTTCCTTGCCTGTTTTCCAAATTGACAGGCTTCACATACCTTATGCATTTCTACAACCTTGAATTTAGGCAATCCTACAACAATATTTTGGGCTTGCATTGATTTAAGTCGTTGTACATTAACATGACCAATGCGTTTATGCCAGATATCAATATCTGCAACTACATCAGTCCCATGTGCAAACATTGCTGCACTCAATTCAGGCATGTCTGCATCCAATGTAAACATTCTGCCCTTCCTCTTTCCTTTTGCTATCAAGCGACCTTTATTTTTCATATCCTCAACAAAGCATCCATGAGAATTAAATCTGACCTGCAAGCCCTGCTCAACCATTTGACCAACAGAAACTAGGTTCTTGGTGATATTCGGGACATGAAATACATCCGACAGGTATTTCTTTTTCCCATCCTGCATAGACAAAGGAATTTTTCCAATCTACACAATTGGATGTGCAGTATCATCACCAGTCTCCACAAATTCTGGTTTTTCCATTTTCCACATCCATTCTGCATAACATGTCATGTGGTTTGATGCACCTGAGTCAACGTACCACACATCGTTGCTTTCTTCTGCACCATAAACAAATGCTCATTTCTGTTATCACCCTGTCTACTAGAAGATGCATAATTTTCTTGTTGCAATTTTCCATTCATAATGTCATTCTGCTTTTTATAGCAGTCTTTAGCCATATGACCCATTTTACCACAGTAGTAGCATTCAACATTACTGTTTGCATTTTGGCCTCTTTGCCATCCACCACGATCTCTTTGACTCCCCCTACCTCTAGAGTTACCACATCCTCCTCCATAGGACTGGTTTTCTTGAGTTTGCTGCATATTCTGATTTCTACCACGGCCTCCAGATCGGCCTCCTCTACCTTTGCCTCTACCTCTTCCAGCATTTGAGTAGAAGACAGCTTCTTTTGAAGTTCCTCCTGAAGAAGATGCACCACCATTTCTTTGTTCCTCAGAGATTAGAAGAGCAATCAACTCCTCAAAATCAGGAAATCTTTCACGGATGAAAATGGATGTTCGGAACTGTGCATAATCCTTTCCTAGACCATTCAAGGTCACAGAAACTAAATCATCATCTTCCACTAGCGACCCAATGGAAGCAAGTGCATCTGCAATCTTCTTCACCTTCATGTGGTAGTCATTGATACTCATATTTTCTCTTTGCACATTGTGCAACTCTTGCTTGAGCTGCATTTTCCTGGCTTGCGTATTTGTGCTATATATTTTTGACAAAGTATCCCACGCCTCCTTTGGCGTACTTGCATCTTGAATATGCACAATCATAGAGTCTGAAATGCTGATAGACAACCAGTACATAACTTTCCTGGCTCTCTCATGCCATGCTTTAAATGCCTGCATTTGCTGTTGATTGGGAACGTCAAGAAGAACTAGTTCTTCTTCATTTCCTGCAACAAATTTCCAATATCCTTTTCCCATAAGGAAATTCGTCATTCTAAACTTCCATGCTTGGAAGTTGTTCTTGTCAAGCTTTTCAGTTACAATCTGTGAAAGAGAATCAAACGCCATTACAAAACACTACAAAAAATTCTGTCATTGCAAAAAACACAGCTTCACCCTCACAAGGGCAAATCTGTAAAACTGGCGAAAGTGGTATTTGACCACACAGTCACTTCCTAGTGACAATTTTGCATAAACATGAAACAAGGATGATTCTGTAACTCCCAACCCTCATCCTAGGGGGCACATCATAGTGGGAGATGAAGAGAGGGAGAATGGGAAAAGACTAACTAGAAGAGGAAGAGGAAAGGGAGAGTAAGTCCAAAAGCCAATTGGAGAAGAGGAAGGGGAGGAGTTAGTGGAAGTTGAAAAGTCATGAGAAAGAGAGGAGGGGATACCATCCTATAAAGAGGGAGAGAGAGCAAACTAAAGAGAGAGAAGGGCACCATCATCAAGAAGGGGACACTATCATCCTGAAGGAAGTGCCATCAATTCAAGCCATCCAAGCAAGAGGATTTGAAGAAACAATTGAAGTTGGAGAGAGCAAGAAGAGAGAATTGAAGCCCATGCCTATTCCATAGTAGCCATTACCATGTCTTCTCCTTTTACCTCCATTTTGGATCCTTTCTTTTCTCTTCTCTCTTAGTCATCAACATAAAACCATGGAAGCTAAGCTCGTATGTTTGGACTTAATCAAGATTAAGTCTTAAAAGAGTTACAAGTGGCTTTTCCATGGCAACAATGCAATTGACCAATTGATCTCTTGGGAGAGGGAAAATGATGAGCTCACCATTGGGAACGATTGGATAGACTCCCCTTTGCTGGACTACAAAGGACACGGCTTTCAAAGACGCAATTACGAATCTCGTACTTTACGTAAGTGCCTTAACTTGTTTAACATTAAAAAAATAATTTTACATAAATATTTCTTTAGTTTGGAATTTTTATAAAATACCTTTGAATCTCAATTTCAACTCTGGATAGTTTTTAGAATTTATGTAGGTCTTATTTTATTTTAAAAATAAAAAACTTTTAAAAATATTTTAAATGGCTTAAAAATGATATAGATAATTTTTTATGAAATATTTGGTTAAACAATTATGAGATGTGATATTTTTTGATAAATTATGTATTTTTGAAAGTATTTTAAATTTTTTTTAGAATTTTTGGAAACTGATTACTATATCTTAAAAATCAAAAATAGTTATTTTGGATGAACATTACATTATTTTTTGATAAAAATCATGTTTTTAATTCAACCAAAAATTAGGATCTTCTATAGAAAACCTAAGAATATAGTTTTGGCTGTTTTATGAAAAGTTCTTAGGGTTAGAGAAAAATAAAATTAATTTGATGTTATCTGTTTGTTTGAACATTATTAATATAAAAGATGATGTGTCTAACTTTATGCAAATTAAAAGTGTTGATGAGGTATTAAGTTATATCAACATTAGAAAAAGAATTTTTTAAAATAAAATTAGAGTTTATGGGATTGAGGGATGTTAGTTGATTTGATAATAAAAGGAATGAGAAAGAACTATAGGGTTTATGCTTTGAAGTTAATTCCCGAAGGGATTAAAATCCTAGGGTTAGTATTTAAGCGTCCAGTATAGAAATAGAGATGAAGAGCAAGATTAAGCAAACTTTTTGAGTTTTTGATATTAAATTAGTTGGACTACTACAAACGAGTGTCGTAACTATTGAGGAAGGCTAGTACAAATCATAGAAATTAGTTATCAATATTACCTATTCAGTGCAACAACTCCTAGGAGTTGGCTTGACATCTGGGTTAAAAGTGGCTTGGTCTTTGGCCAGTCATTTTTTGGTGCGTCTGCCGGGATCCAAGTGCGCTCGAACAGGTGATCAATTTTCCTAGGGAATTTAAATCCTAGGTGTTATTTATGAGTGAATACACAGTCTCTTTTCTAAGGGGTTATTTTCCTAATTTGCCCCAGGAGTGCCAAAGAAGAGTGCTATATTGGGTGAGAGATACAGAGTTAGTAGAGGGAGGTGAATATTTTGGCCCTAAATTAACTGTGGACGTAGAGCAATTATCCTCTTGGAGTTGGGGTTACAACGATTGTGCACAAACCATAGTTCTACTAGCAACACATTTTAGGCTAATAGACGCAGTAGAGATAAATACAATTAGTGTATCGTACCACTTCGATTGGTATTATCGCAGCTCTTACCGAACCTTTAGAAGAGTGGTCTGGGATGATGTGCTGCCCTGGATACGTGTGTCTAGAGGTTTAAAATTTATTTTTGATACAAAAGACATTAGAGAGGTTGCTGAAATCTTAGGCTTAATCCCCAAGCAAGAAGAAAAGTTGCCTTATGGGGAAATAGACCCAGAGTTGCCGACTATATTGAATCTTCTAAGCGCGCATACAAGCAAAAACCTAATTTTATAGCTTCAAATAAACCGTGCGTAATTTTGGAGTATGACAGTAAGAGCTAGTTTAGTAATCGTGGATGAATTCAGAAGAGAGACGGAGGCAGCAAAACGAAGCTAGAGATCAGCGAGCTAGAGAACGAGCGGCGCGACAGGAGGCTTGGTTATTAGAAAGGCTTGAGAGGGTCAATGCATTACTGAACTTAGGGATAGATGCTGTGTCTAATTCAAACGTAGAATCCTTAGAGCCTAACATATCATTTGATAGAACACCATCAAAGGAAAGTGAAGCAGCTTCATACCAGTGGGATCGAGTGGTTTCAAGTACTGATAGTGCCACTGAGTTAAAGAGTACACAAAGTGAGAGCGTGGAAAGTGAAGCTAATGCCACTATAGGGAGTAATGAATCTACAGTTAGTTCGAATTTAGAATCTACTTTTGGGTTAAATTACTTATTTAATGCACCAAAAGAACCCCTGTGGATAGATAGAGTGACAGATCTGGGATTACGTTCTTTGTTTCGTATTCCCGTCAAAGAGAGCAATTAAGAGCCGTATATGACTTTGGACTAAGATCCTTATTCAGAGAATCCAAGGGACCCGTGTGGTCTAACTCTATTTCAGATTTTGGACTAGGAACACTATTTAAGGAAACAATGGCTCGAAACCCAGTCATATTAGCTGACTTTACGCAATTTGGGGGACTGTGGGACGAAGATCCCGATGCCCATTCGCAAAGATTTGAGGTTACCTATGTCGCCAACGAGATAATAGACGACGACCAAAAGCTTCATATTTTCCCTGCAACATTAAAAGATGAAGCAGCGAGGTGGTATGGGAACCTGGATGCTCAACATAAAGGAACCTATGCTGCCTTATCAAGAGCTTTTCTCGAAAAATTTAGGCGACAAGGTTTTCAAGATAGATTGGCTCTGCAATTGGATTATTTATCCCAAGGGGCAGCTGAAAGTGTCGAACATTACATTGAGCATATGGAGACAATTATACGAAAGATGAATCCAGCTCCTAACGATCCCACACAAAAGCGTAAATTTATTGATGGGCTTAATCCTGAAGTTCATCAGCATGTTAGTTTACAACGACCAGCCACACTAGCAGATGCTAAAACACATGCCAGATGGTGGGAAGAAGTGCAGCTTAGTCAACAACGACGGAGGGATTTATTCAAAGAACCTCGAATGGAATATCCAAGCACTTCAGGCGGGGTACCTAAGAATGTGTCTTATGTGACCGTTCCCTTAAATCCATCAGCAACTGCAAATTCCAATGTATCAAGTGTACCTTTATATCCGTACACTTCAATTCCATCCTATATGATGCAGACAGGGATGCCCTCTATGCCTCAACCTCAGTCCCCTCTTGATGAAGCAAAAGTAGCAGATATTATTGCAAAATCTTTGGGAAAGTTGAAGGAGGAAATCATGGGTGCAGTACAAGCACCCTTGAAAGAAATTTATTCAATAACAACACGAGGTTCTAATGCGCAACAGCCTTCGAGCAGCTCGATCTTAAACCCACCTAGATCAAATATCTGGTGTGGTAAGTGTCATGGTTATGGCCATGTGGCTACTGAATGTTCGACGCCTTCGCGATTAATGCCTGATTATCCTCCATTTTGTACTTTTTGTCTAAAAACAGGTCACTTAGAAACAAATTGTTGGCATAAGATCGGCCAACAACAACAACAAGATCGTTCGATGCAAACAAATTACAATTACATGGATCGTAATAATACTACTTATGAGATCGGGCCACCCAATCAACCTTTCAGGCCCCGTGGATTGCCTACCCAAGGCAGACTTCCAGTGCCACGAAACAATTATAATAGTGATGGAAACCGAGGAAGAAATTCTCCTTTTAGGAGAAACAATGGTAACTTTCGTAACCCAATGGGCCAGAGTGGACAACAAAGGCCCAGAGGACCAGTAATTTGTTATCAATGCCAACATGAAGGTCATATAGCTACTTATTGTCCAAATGTACGAAAAAATCAGGATTATACTCCCATTTGTAGGAGGTGTAGTGGTGAAGGGCATCATGAAGAGAATTGCCCTAAGCAAGAGGATAATAAAAATAATGATAGGGGTAAACAAGTTTCTAATGAACCCTCAACCTCATCCGCAAATTTACTTGAAGTAGAAACAACAAGGCAAGAGATTGGGTTTAGGTCTAAATTCATACCACGTAGGGTGACCTTTTAGTCTGACCCCATGATTGGTGTTGTTACTAGAGCACAAAAGCAACAACAAAAGGAGCATGGTCTAGAGGAAGGAAGTCCCCAATCAAAAGAAGTCGTGAAGGATAAATCTAAGGACATAGATCCTAACATAGAGCTACCTGAATCAGATTCTCCTCAGCAGTCTTCAGACCATCCGTTATTGCCCGTGCCTCTAGCAAATCCTAAGATTCAGTTGGGGGTGGCTCCTTTTCCTGAAAGACTTGTACCTCCAAAAGAAGGGAGTAAAGAGCAAGCGGAAACAGTGAATAAGGCCTATGATCTTTGGGCAGCATTGGAGGAAATAAACTTAACAATTAATCTCAGGCAGCTGCTTGAAGTAGCGCCTATATGTTGAAGGCAGCTTTATCATAAGCTAGTTCGACGTAGGAGGAAAAGGATTGAGACTAACGCTTCTAAAGTAATTGCAAATGCATCCAAAAGGAGAACGACTAAGGAAGTAAAAATAGTAGATTTATTTGTGGATCCAGGAGCACCAGTTATAGACACTACCATCAATGGACATTTGCTGAGTGAAGTACAATTGGATGGTGGTTCAGCAGTCAATTTAATGACAGACCAGACGATGCAAGAATTAGGTTTGGAGAATTTAGAAACTACTCATATAGTTTTACATATGGCTGATCAAAGGAAAGTGACTCCTTTGGGGTTACTTTGCAACGTGAAATCTGTAATTGCTGGACTAGAATTTCATGTAAATTACTTAGTACTTCGCTCATTGTCGAATATCTCTTTATATTCTGTGTTGCTGGGTCAACCTTGGTTGTACCAAGCAAGGTGCACTCAGGATTGGTATAAAGGTTCAATTGTGATTGGTCCTCGAAGTGATAGGGTCAAGATTCAAGTTACCACAAAAGGGTTTTTGAGGGAGTCAGGAGATGAAATAGTTAGTGAGATGGATGAAAAGTCTAATAGTGAATTCTATGATTCAGAAGTAGAGAGGGCCGATAACGAAGGGCCTTATGCTTGGTTATTTAAAACACAACGACCAGCAAAAGCAGAAAAATTAGAGGTTAATATTGTGCATCAGCCTAGCAAAGCAGAACAAGTGGGTATTGGTGAATATGCTGTTAATTTTTCATCAGACAATGATTCTGATAGGGATATTACTTGCTGGTTGTCTACCTCGGAAGATACAACCCTAGACTGTTTAATGGTTTCAGCAAAGGAGGATAAATATCCTGTGGATGTAATCCATGAATTCAATGATTTGAATGATTCATTTTTCGATGCATGTCCTGGATTTGGTAAAAATGAGGAAGAAGGTGACCTTGGAGATGCATTTTTTGCATATAACAGATCGGAAATCTTTTCCCCTAATGACTTAGAAGAGGAGGGGGAGAATGAGGCAGGAACATCAGACTTAGATGAAGTTTCAGTAAGCTCCTCTATGGAGGAAGTCAATACTATTGAGAATGATCATGATGAACCTGAGGAGAGTTTAGTTACAACATTTCCTTATGAGTTAGATATTTTGCCTTTTGGGTTCGAACAACTTCCAGTTGTTGCTAAAAGATCTTACTATCGTCAACTAGAAAAGAAAGAAAGAGAACGAAGAAAAAGGAATGGTTGCAAACCTTTACAACAACCGATATTACATGATGATAGAGATGACCCATCTCCAGCTTTAAATAGATTTGCGCAGACTTTTAATGAATGCCATGGTAATTATGATAGGATAATCAATGATTTAAATGAGACTTTGGAAATAGAACGTGAGGCAGCAGTGACAGTTGTGAATGAAGCAATGAAGAAAATTGCGGAGTTACAAAAAGAAAAGCCAGAATTCCAATTTAGGGAGAGGCGGTATCTAGAAGAAATTTCACTTCTAGATATGTATTTAGAAGAGCAAGAATCTAAATTAAAAAATGATGTACAACAAATGGAACGAATATCGCCTATTCCTAAGAAATGCTCAGTGGAATGTGGGCAAACAAATGAATTTTATACAAGAAGTAAACCTCTGGCTATTTCTGGAATTGGATTGCAAGAGAAAAACTCGACTACTGCTCCTTGGCTATATTATTCCCTTAAGCGCTCTATGAGCAGTAGACAAAAGCCGTATCATTATTTTAAAGGGCAGCTAGGGAGATATCATAGAAGGCAATTGCAATCAAGCAAAGCTCACCTGCCAAGTATATGTGAGGTAGTCTTACCGCATCCCAAAGAAAGAGTAATGGATTTTACTGTCTATGGGGATAGAGTTGAACCAGAGCTTCGATGGTTTGAACCTCTGGCACCTAAGAATTTTCTAGAGCTAAAACGAGTTATACACTATTTAGGGTGTCGGATTCAAGGTGAGGAAGATGAGGATTTACACTCATTAATTCTCAAGCTTAGTACTACTCAATGGTCTTGGGATTTGAATGACCAAGAGCATTTGGAAAAGCAAAATGGAATTTTACGGCATTATCGTCGAACATTACATGCTCAATTTCCATGTGATCAAGAGCAAGTTTCTCAGATAATAGGTTCTATAAATACCACGTTCACGATAAAGAATAATAGAAATTTGAATTCCATCTTGCATGGCTTGAGTAAAAGACAAGGAAGTTATACCGGTAAGCTATTGCCTGATATATTGGATGTCCATATGATAGAAATGACTGAGGGTACTCGGGAAAATTTAGCTATTGTCCCTTATAGGGCTTTACCCTTGGTACACTCTGTGAATGCAAGGGAAGAAGAACCAGAATCTAGTACAAGGCATAGTCTGCTTGAAATCATATCAATGGAAATATCGGAAGATGTACCTACGGTCAAGCCTCAAAAAATAGCCTCTTTGTTTATTGAAGAGCCCGAAGTGGAAGTAGTTAAAATAGGAATGGCAGAAGGGAAATATTTAAATCTAGGAGCTCAATTGAAATTCCAAGATCGACATAGGTTTGAAGAAGTATTACGAGCACATGTTGGGGAATTTGCTTGGTCTTATACGGACCTTAAAGGTATTAAAGCTGAACTTTGTCAACATTATATTGATCTAGAACTAGGCACAAAACCCGTATGTCAACGCCAACGACGAACAAATCCTGTGTATGCTGTATGCAGAACTGGTTAAAGCTGAGATTACTAAGCTTCTTGATGTGGGATTTATATATCCTGTTGCATATAGTGAATGGGTATCTCCAATTGTGGTAGTACCCAAGAAAAATAGCAAGAAAATCCGCATTTGTGTTGATTATAGGAAGCTTAATAGTAAGACAAGGAAAGGTCATTTTCCTTTGCCATTTACAGACCAAGTACTTGATAAGGTTGCAGGCCATGAGCTATATTCTTTCATGGATGGGTTTAGTGGTTACAACCAGGTGTTAATTCATCCTGAAGATCAATCCAAAACTACTTTCACTACTGAATGGGGTACATTCGCTTATAAAGTAATGCCTTTTGGCTTATGTAATGCACCTGCAACGTTTCAAAGAGTTATGATTGCAGCTTATCAAGATTTTCTTCGACAGTGGATGGAAGTTTTCCTAGATGACTTTTGTGTCTATGGAATAGCAAAAGAAATGCTTGATCAATTGGCGCAAGTATTTGAACGTAGTGATGAAGTAGGAATATCGTTAAATCCTGATAAATGTGTTTTTGGAGTTCCAAAAGGAACATTGTTGGGGCATATCGTTTCTAAAGAAGGCATTGCTATGGACCCAGCTAAAATTGCCAAGATTTCTGCACTTCCTCCACCAACAACTCTTAAACAACTTCGAGGTTTTTTAGGACATCTAAATTATTATCGACGATTCATTTCTGATTTTGCAAAGGTGGCCTCACCTTTAACAAATTTGCTGCGGAAGGATACTCCTTTTAATTGGGATGATGCTTGCAAGAAAGCATTTGAATTTCTTAAGTAGAAGTTAATAGAAGGACCAGTATTGGCACCCCCGGATTGGACAAAAGAATTCCATATTCATGCCGATGCATCTATGTATGCTGTGGGAGCAGTTTTATGTCAAGCAGATGACAATAAGGTGGATCATCCAATTTATTACGCAAGCCGTAACCTAAGTGATGCGGAAAGAAATTATACTACCACTGAGAAAGAATGCCTATCAATGGTATTTGCGGTGGAGAAATTTTGTCATTATTTATTAGGGAATAAATTTACCATATATGTTGATCATGAGGCGTTAAAGTACTTGCTTAATAAGGCAGAACTTTTAGGATGTGTGATTCGTTGGATGTTGTTATTCCAAGAATTTGATTTTCAAATAGTTACTCGTCCTGGTAGAGCTCATGTCTTAGTAGATCATCTTTCACGATTATTAACATCAGACAAGGAGGAAGGTGCAGAAGATGATTTGCCAGATGCATCACTTTTTACGGTGGAGACACAAGTTCCATGGTATGATGATATTGCAAATTTTCTTAGTACTGCTCGTATGCTCTCTAGCACCTTTCTAATCGCCTTTCTTTCCTCTTCTAGGTTTGCTACCACTTCCTCTACTGGACTGCCCTGAACTACTGTCCTAGTCAACAAGTCGTACTCATTGACTAACTCCTGCACTAGGACTAGGAATTCCCCCAAGTCCAGTCGGTCCTCTCTGTTCGCCTCGTGATCTTGACATTGCTCCCACTTCCATCTCCACAAGATCGTTGATCAATTTGAGTAGCTCTGACAGCGTCCGATCCTCTATGGTGTCGCCTTCTAGATCTTCGTGTCCTCTTAGGGTCCTACTAATGGCGCTCTCAGGTAGCCCACTATGTTCAGGGATCTTCTCCTAGTAGTGGGTTACTTGATGTTATTATGTCTCCTGATGAGTTCCTTGTTATTGAAAGAAGTTGTCAATCCTATTCACAAGTTGTGCTTTGTGCTTTCTAGTGCTTAGTGCGAAAACAGGCTTCTCTTTTTCTTGTAGTGCACCTTTGGTGATGAAATCAAAAAGTGAGGTGCAGATGCAAGAAATGCTCAATGAAAATTCCACTCTTCCCCTCACGTTCATAGCTTGATATGGCTCTAAGTGTAGGTTCTGGCCGATCTAAGGTTTTACTGAAAGTCTATGCTGCGTTCCCTATTCTGCTTCAGAGTTGGTTGGTTGGTCACCGAGAGTCAAGTCAAATTCTAAATTTGGTCTGCTCATCAATGTCTAGCTGTTCGGGGTAAATCCTCGGTTATCCTGTCTGGCCTCTAGCTTCTAAGGGCTAAACTAGGTTCCCTGGGGGATCAGAGATGCGAACAAGGTGGCAAGGACTGTAGGGCAGGTTTAAAAACCCTCTATTCAAAGTTCTGGTGAAGTGGTCCGATTCTGGGAGTCGGACGGTGGGCTGGTCCGATCCTGGGAATCGGATAGGCTGGTCTGAGTTTCACGCTAGGAACAGTGATCCAATTATAGCAGTGGTCCGATTTGAGGCTTGGATAGGGTGGTCAAATTTTACTTTGGTCCGATTTCCCTAGTCGGACAGGGTGATTCGACTTCTACGATAGGACACGTGGTCCGATTTTGACACTGGATCCGATTTTAGCAGTCGGATGGGGGTGGTTCGATTTTCAAAGTGGTTCGATTTTCGGAGTGATTCGATTTTGGGAGTCGGATCGGAAAAGTGGTCCGATTTTTGGAGTCGGATGGTCTGACTCCAAAAATTGGGTGGTCCTATTCTAGGGGTTGGACGGACTGGTCCGACGGCGCAGACGACGGTCCGCGGGTTACGAGCGATGCTTCAAGGTCAATGCCTACTCCCTGGAATCATCCCGTGCTTTCCAAATAGGTGAAAGACAATGCAAGGAGCTGCCACCAGGCACACCTGGAAACGATGTGGCGCTCGAATCGATCAGCACTTCAACAATCTTCCTGCAGCTCTCTTTCTCTCTCACTCTCTCCCTGTCTCTCAAGCTCACTCTCTTCTCAGAAGGTAGAATGTCAAATGTGGTGCTCCCTGGTTCCTTGGGCCTCTTATTGCCCCATCGTAGCTTTCTGTAACCTCAAAAATTAATCCCTCATACTCTTCTAGCCAGAAATCTGAATTTGTGTCCCTATTTCCTTGTTTCCAGCAGCAGCAGAACCCTTCTGTTTTCCTTCTTTTTTCTATCCTAATCTTAACCTAATGCAACCAAAATCAAAACCAGAGATGGATATGGATGGTCCTACTCTAATATTCAACAACAAATCAAAATACTTACTTGCTCCAAGGATAAAAACCTCCTAAATCTCCTAACTATCTCGAGCACCGGTTCAGGTTGCAAACCCTACTTCTATGCTCAATTCGATGCAGCCGGCGCTCAAGGCTCGATTCCGTCAGTCCCAGCAACGGAACCAAAATGGAGGGGAGCTACGAAGCTCTTCCCCGAGACCTACGGACCTCTTATTGATCAAGCGTTTCAAGCCGAGCAGCCATGGCTACCTCTCACTTAGCCGACGTGCAATGCCTACCTTACGAGTGTAGTGAGCTCACCTTGATGCTCGATCGAGTTCCCTCCTCTCTCTTGCACTCTGGTAGTTCCACGATCCTTGTAGCAAGCTCAAGCAACCTCAATCCCTCTCCGTCAAGCTCCATCCTCCATAGCCGCATGAGAGAAGAGAAGAGAAGAGAAGAGGCCCTCTTTTCCTATTTCCCACCGTTCTAACTTATCCCATTCACAACTAATGCATGCAATTTGCATAGGAGTGAGCCCGACACTCTTTTACAAGGATTTGGGAGCACCTTCACATTTAATGGCGTGCTTTTACTCTTTTCTTTTCTCAAGGTGACATTGAGGCCTTTTGAAGAGGTTGTCATTCAAATTTTTAGGGTCTAACCTCCATCCGAGGCGCCTTTTCCTTCCTTTGTCCTGTGCCCTTTTGGTTATCTCCTTCTTCCATTTTTTCCGCACCTCTACTCTGATCCTCTATGCTGTGGTAAACAGGAAGACAATCTAAAAATTTAGTGTCTCCCTCATGGAAAGAGGCCATCAATGTTGATGATAGGAGCACTATAATAGAAGCTGGAAAATTAGCCATGGATTATGGGGTAGATGGACTTCATGACACTGCGGGCATTAGAAGCCATAAAAGGATAAGAGAAGAAGTGTTGTATGCTTCTCTTCTCTCTCTCTCCTCCCTCTAGTCTCCTAGTCCTTTCCATTCCTTGGGCTCGATTTCACCCTTCCTTCTTCCTCTTTACTTCCTCCTTCAACCCATTGTTTGTGTTGTGACCTTTTCCAAACTCTGATGATCATCCTATAGTTTTTCACATAATGTAATGCTGCAATGGAAACTAAGACAATGTAGTCAATTGCCATGTATTTCTTTTGAGTAGTTACACTTTGGGATGTACTCTGTGTTTTGATGTCTATAATCAAACATTGTAAAAAATCTTGATGGAATATATGAGTATTTCTTTTCTTGATTAAGTACTTGTCTCAATAGTGCAAATGGTAGTCATCTCTGTAGGTATGCTCTATTATTGAGTCCATAATGCTAGCATACCATGTGTCAAGACAGAGTATGATAAGGCTTTGCTATTCCATAGAGCTAGTGCAACAAGTTTGCACTTAGGGACTATGAAGAATCAGCATCAGCAACTCTCGATGCGGCTATAAATTAGCTATCGGTCATGGGTGCTTCAATAAGTGAGCCATGACCTAGCTATTGCTAGGTAGCATGGTTAGGAATTAGACCCAATGTGACCTATCATTTGTTATGTCACTAGTGTAAGGTGTGTAAGTTAGATGAATGAATAATGAAGAAGAATCATGAGAGTACTCTACTCTTTGAGCTTGCAAAATACTATGTCTCTTTCTCCCTCTCTAAATCTATAAAATGGTATCAAAGCCATGAAGGTATGAGACCCTAAGAGCCAGTGAGCTCAATTTCGGTATCATGGGAGTTGGAGTCCAAAGACGAGCTGCATTTGACCTATAAAGGTTCATTGGAAACCATAGCTATACTTGTACTGGTCTGTGTTAGAGATTGGAGGCTTATATTGGAAGAGCTTGTGGAGGATTGTAGAGAGGGTCAATGGCAAGCATTAGAGCTTGTTAATGAGCTCATTTGGGACCAACAAAGCAAGCAACAAATTAGTGTGAATTAGGTAGATTGCGCTTGTTTATTTAATGGTAAAAAAGGGGGCAACGTTAAGCATTCTATGCCTCAATGATTGTGGGCACTTTGACTCTTTATAATCGAGCTTCTGTAGCATAACATAATGCCAACAATGCCCAAAATTAGTCACATCATATGCAACCCCACATCAACCATATCTACACAATGTGAATAGTCATGAATTGCATCTGGTTGTGATAGGGGAAGTCCAACTATTAAGTGCTTAGTGGTTATATTGAACCATCATGAAATGCTTTGGTAATGTACATTGATTCAACCTCATGAATTTGGGCATGATTAAGCAAAAGTAGATACTCATATTTGGAAGGTAATAGCAAGGTAAAATTTTATTTGAATGTATATCGGCTTATACATGAAGTTTTGGAGCCCTGCGGAGCTTAATTGATACATGAAAATTCTTGGATATTTGCCACATGAGTTGGGGATATTTTTTGGATGCATTGAACATTGGATACTCAATTTTGAACCATGTCATAGTTGGTCATGATTGAGTGTAGGCTAGTTATAGTCTGTATGAAACTTGTTTGGCACTACTAGTTGTATGAACAACAATTGTTGATCATATACCCCTGCATTGGACCCCAAGGGTTATGGTACATGTTAGAGATGTTTTGAGGCTGGTTTGATCTAAATATACCCTTGTTTCAAAAGAGAATGTGATGTTGGTCATTGATAGACTGTTGGTTTCAGACTACTTGTCTATCTATAGTTAGATAGCTTTTTTGGATAAGGGGTATGCAAAAGATGAAGTCTACATGAACATGCTATTACTGGTAGATGTTTTGCCACATGTTTGGAGAATTTTTTGACAAGTCTTGAGCTGAAATTTACTAGTTATTATAGAGTTTTATTGTCATAAAATTAGTGGACTAAAATTGTCCTACTTCAACAATGAGCTATCTATGCATCTAGAATGAAAGTTTTGGAACTCCCATGTCTACAATATGCTCCGATGAGCTGAACTAAATAGATTGCTAAGTACAAATCGATCTACTTGTGTTTCTTGGATGCCATAAAAATATCTTGATCAGTGAAAGGTTGACTTGATTTGCAGGATGTAATGCATTGATTGTTAAGATTGTAGTGAATACATAGAGCTGTCATCATGGAAAATATTGAAAGGTCAAACTATGTCACTCAAATAGCAAATGAGAAGCTCAATAATAACAACTATGCTATCTTGGAGTTCTATATGGAGAATTTTCTCATTGAGAGAGGCTATTGGGATTTAGTGACAAGTACTAAAGCTCAGCCCAAGCTTCTTGAAAAGACTCAACTAACTGGATAGCTAAGGGCACATCCTGCTACTTGGATGGAAGCTCGTAGAGTTTTACATTGGTTGTCACAATGTATTTTAGATGCCATGGTAATGCAAATTATGAACTATAAGACACCAAGAAATACATGGAATATCCTAACGAGGTATTATGGTGCTACTACAAGTGCAAGAAAGATACAACTGAAATTTGCTCTCTTCACAAGTATGTAACAGAGATCAAAACCATTGTAGATCAATTTGTAACCATTAGAATTGAAGTAGAGGATGTGAATTTGGGTGCATTGATCTTGAATGGTTTAGGACCTGAGTATAAGATGTTTGACGTGTCTATTTTAGTGAGATATGAAATGCCAGACTTTAATGAGTGCATCTCATTGCTTATTCATGAGGAGGTGAAATTGGGTTTGGCTACTAGCTCAAGTAGCTTGAAAGGCAGTGATGCAATATTCTACTCTAATGAGAGGGGTCGTGGCAGTCGTGGCAAGGGTTCCTTCTATAGTTGAGGGACTTATCAAAATGTATCTTAGAATATGCAAAATCAGTAAGGTCATAATGCTAGAGGTGGTGGATACTCCTGAGCAAGGGGGAGATCCAATTCTAGAGGTGGAGAATCTTGGCAGTCACATAGAATACACATGATAATGTAAAAAAGGATAAGGGTTGTCATTACTATGGAAAATATTGCCACATTGCTAAAGAATGTTGGAAAAAGCAAGGTAATCAAAGAGCCAAACAATAGGGTTACTATGCCTTGTCTAGTCATGTAGAGCATGAGAGTGGTGACAGATTATTTGCCATGACTTGTATATGGAACAAGGATACTCAACATGAAAAGATAGATGAAATTTGGTATACTGATTTAGGAGCATCAAACCATATGAAACCACATGGGGAGTGGTTTGATGAAATGAAAGCAGGTACAAATGGCTATGTATACACTGGAGATGACACTCAGCATGACATAGCTCATATAAGAGTTGTTCCATAGGCCATACCTAATGGTAAGAAGAAGAAACTATATGATGTTTTGCATGTTCCATCAATCACAAAGAATTTTTTAATCTATTGGCCAAATGGCTAAGCAAAACTTTCGAGTAAGCTTTAATAAACATGGTTGTTTTATAGAGGAATATGGCAGATGCTACAAACTAATTGCAAAGGGAAAAAGAATGGCAGAATGTTTAAATTAGATGGAAATGTTTCTTAGCTAAAAGCTGCAATATTTGCCCATGATGATGTAAGTGTCAGAGACATAGATATCTGGCATAAATGCATTGGACACATCAATGTTCAAAGGTTGAAAAATATGCAGCATAAGAAGATTGTTTCGAGTTTGCCAAAATTCAAACATGCTAATTTGGGACACGTATATTTAGCATGTCAATTTGGGAAACAAGCCCAATTTCCCTTTGCTAAATATACATGGAACAACAGTAGACCCTTGCAGCTTGTTTGCTTGGATGTATGGCACCTACACTTAATGTATCTCTTGGAGGGTCTTGATATTATGTGACCTTTGTAGATGATTTCGGCAGGTGTACTTGGGTATACATTCTAAATGTAAAGAAGCTAATTCTCATAGCAAGCCATTAAACACTGAAAATACAAGAAAGAGACATAAAATGCCAAGAAACCATAGCTAAGGTGGCTAGGCATAAAATGATATTACCAATGTTGGCTGAGAATCAAATGATGAGTGACTGTAGCATGGTATGCACCCCAAGCTATGGTGGCCAAGAGTATTCACCCTCTTAGATGGTGGGAGGTTGAGACCTTAAACATGTAATGTTTGTAAAATGGAAAAAATATGATTCACATGTTACATCTCCACCTTTTATACTTAACCCTAGCCTACCCTAGACTAAGGCATTTATGCTTTATTACAAGCCATCCCAGCCTAAAAGAGCTTTGTTCTCAAAGCTGAAATTTAGACAATTTACAAGTAAAGATTACAAGGATAGCTTTGTAAGTGATGAATCCATGCTATAATGAAACTCGAATCTGAAGAAGATCTCATATGTCAATGAAGTACAAGTATGAAATTTGAATATATTGCTGGAAGCTGTCCAAAACAGGCTACTGCATAAGAATGGTGATAACTTGAAGAAGAAATGTCCAATAACCATGTATGAGCTATAATAATGTAGAGGGCAATCCCTAATATCCATCCATGCCATAAAAATTCAATTTTGATGATTGTAGAGCAATTATTTTTATGATAGAAGTTTAATACAGCAAGCTATCCTGTTCATATATTACAACAAGCTATCTTGTTCAAATTTTACTCTGTTTACTGCAAAGTCATGGAAAAGAATCAAGGTATGATGATGGTTTCCAAGTAGACTCCTCCATGGGCAAACTTTGCCATTTAATAAGGTACTCCAGCAGTGAATAGTTCCTTAAAACCTTTTCTCTTTTGCCAAGAATCATTTTAGACTCATAAATGATGAGACCATCTTCATCTATGGGAGGTAACTCCTCTAAAACCTTTATGGATGGACCCGCATACTTCTTAAGTTGGGAAACATGGAAGGTAGAATGAATCCTTGTTGAAGAAGGCAAATCAAGCTTGTATGCAAGCTCAACAACTCGTTTGAGGATTTGATAAGGTCCATAGTAATGATGAGCCAACTTATTATGACCACCTTTAAGAGAAGCATATCTAGATTTAGGCACTTTGAGAAATACCCAATCTCATTCTTCAAACTCTAAAGGTCTCCTCTTTTCATCAACATAAGCCTTCATAACATCTTGTGCATTCCTAATGTTTTCCTTGCATTGATGTAAAAGAGCTTCCATTTTCTCAACTTCAGCCTTGGCTTGTGGATTCACATCTTCATGAAAAAGAGCTGAAGGTATTTGCACTTTGTATCCATAAAGCGCTTCAAATGGCGCCATGCCAATGCTCATATGATGAGTGTTATTATAACAAAATTCAACAAGATGTAATCAATGATCCCACAAAGCTTGAGTATCATGGAAAAAATGACGAAGATAGACTTCCAACCATTTATTGGCACACTCCATTTGGCCATTAGTTTGGGGATGATATGCCGTGCTAGGAGTCAAAATTGTTCCCATAGAAGTGAACAAACTCCTCCAAAAACTTCCCATGAATTTAGTATCATGATCGGATACTATTTTCAATGGCATACCATGAAGCTTAAAAATACATTCCATGAACTGTTCAACCACTTCTTTTGCTATAAATTGAGCCTTGGTAGGGATAAAATGAGCTGATTTAGTCAACCGGTCTACCACCATATAAATGCTATTCCACCCATGCTTTATTGTAGGTAATCCCACAATAAAACCCATTGCAATATCAATCCACTTGCCTTGAGGAATAGGAAGTGGCTGAAGTAAACCACTGGGTAGAAGAGAGAAGTCTTTATTTTGTTGACACGGAAGACATTGCATAACATAATCCTTAGCATCCCTCCAAATGCCCTTCCAATAGAAAATCTTATGGATAGTATCAAAATTTTTGAGCAATACATGGTGTCTTGCTAAAGGCGAAGAGTGCATCTCATGTAAGATTCGATCTTTAAAAGAAGATTGTTGTGTCAAGTAAACTCTACCATGATACCATAAAAGACCGTTGTGCCATTTGAAATTGGGATACTCTTCTTCTTTACCTTGCTGAAATTCCTTCATCATCTTTGGTGCTTGCTCATCAAGCAAATACTCTTCTCGGATGTCATGGATCCAATCCCTATGTACGGTTGAAATAGTAGAGATAGAACATGCCCACATTCTTGATAAGGCATCCACCACTACATTGTCTTTTCTAGCCTATAAGATATCTCACATATAAGCAACTAACCATCTTCGTTGCTTGGGAGATAAATTTGGTTGTGAAAGGAAGTATTTCAGCACACGATGATCACTTTTGACCTTGAAATGGCTACCATAGATGTAATGATGCCACTTTTTGATAGCATGCAATATTTCTAACATCTCTTACTCATAAACATGTAATTAACTCTCCTTGACATCAAGCTTTTGGCTCTTATAAGCTATGAATCCATGATCTTGACATAAAACAGTTACAATTTCTCTTCCACTAGCATCCGCACATATGATAAACTCCTTAGAGAAATCCGGGCATAGAAGGATGGGTGCTGAAGTTAGAAGATATTTCAGCTCATTGAAACTTTGATCGGTGATGGAGTCCCAAAAGAAAGCCCCCTTTTTGAGTCTATCCGTCAATGGAGTGCCACATGAGCATAAATCTTGATAAACCTCCCATAGAAGGATGATAACCCAAGGAATCCTCTCAAAGAGGTTGCATTCATAGGAGTAGGCCATTCTTTAACACATTTTACTTTATTGGGTCCACTCTAATGCCTTGCTCTCCCACAACATGACCTAAGTATTCAACTTCATTTTCCATGAAAAAACACTTTGTCATCTTGGCAAAGAGTGTGTGTCTTCATAATGTGTCAAATACCTCTCGCATATGCTTCAAATGCTCATCCTTGGATTTGCTATAGATCAAGATATCATCAAAGAAAATAAGGACTGTTTTGTATAAGAAGGGCTGTAATATTTTATTCATGAGGGCTTGAAAAGTAGTGGGTGCATTGGAAAGCCCAAATGGCATAACCAAGAAGTAGTATAACCCTCTTTCAGTCCTAAAGGCTGTTTTGAACTCATCTCCTTCATTCATTTGAATTTCATGTAACTCGATCAAAGATCTATTTTGGTGAAGACCTTTGCATCTTTAAGCTCATCCAAAAGATCATCAATTCGGGGAATAGGATACCTATTCTTGGCCGTTGACTTGTTCAAATCTCGATAATCAATACACATGAGAAATGATCCATCCTTCTTTTTGACTAAGAGCACGAGAGAGGAAAACGGTGATTGACTTTGCTGAATTAAACCCATTTGCAACAATTCTTTGACTTGTCACTCCACTTCTTCCCTTTAAAAATTGGACAAGTGATAGGGAGGTTTGTTGATGGGCTTTGTGTTAGGCAACAAATCAATAGGATGGTCAACCTCTCGCTTTGGAGGTAAAGATAATGGTGGCTGAAATAAATCCTTGTATTCCTCCAATAGCTCTTCCAATCTTGGATCCCTTTTCTTTGAAGAAGAAGAGGGCCGATTTGTTGATTGTCCTTCATCAACTTTCACAAAAAAAAGAGTGAAGATGCATGACTTGGCATTGATTTCTTTTCGCAATTTCTTCATGGAGATGAGTTCTATTTGTTTGTGGTCTATGCCTTTCCACTCTATGTGTTGTCCTTGCCAATTAAATCCCATTCGCATTTGCTCCAAGTCTAAGGTGAATTTGCCAAGTGTTTTTAGTCAATTACATCCAATGATAATGTCAATAGGCCCCATATCCAAAGTGATCAAATCTACATTTATTGTGCAAGAGGGCGATAACTCAATTGAAGTACATGGACACACTTCTTTACAAGACTCATATGCACCATTGGCAACTTGTATCCGCAAGGAAGAATCCATATCAATGGGTATCAACTTCAGCCCAAGATTTGGTGTTCATGAAGCTATGAGTGTTGCCCGTATCCACTAAAATATGTGCAACCTTTCCATTAATGAAACCTTTGAGTCTAAGTGTATTTTCCCCTTTGCAACCACTCCATGCATCATGTGAGATGGTACATAAGGAAGCATGAGAATCATGAGTACCACCTGGATCAAATGGAAATCCATCCGTGGGATCATAAAATTCTTCATTGGTGGCATGCTCTTCTTCATGAATCTCTTCAACCATTGGGTATGCATTAACATGCAGTAAATTCCCCTCTTGATCTTCGTCTTCTTCAACTTCCACATCTTGAGTGATTACCATGTTGATTTTTGAGTTCTTAGCTTTACACTTTAGCTAATGATCTTGTGACCACTTCTCCCCACATTTGAAGCATAATTCTTTTGCATGCATTTCTCTAAGCTTGTTGTGAGGAAGGAAGTTGCTGTTAGAACCATTTTGGGGCAATTTAGGAGCATTTTCAGCTCTTGGAAAAGTACCTCTTGGCTCAGCCACATTTCTGAAAGTTTGCCCTTGTTTCTGTATAAAATTTCCACCCTGTTTAGAGGCATAAACAGTGGAAAATGTTGGCACTTTACTATTATAACTGTTTTGACTGTTATAACCTCTGTTTTCTTGCCTAAAAGAGTATCTTGATTGGCTGCCAATACTTTGTAGGTTAATTGGAAATATTATTGCCCATACTCCTTTGCTGGAAATTTCCTGCATCTCTCTTGTACTTCAAGGAATATCTTTCAGCCAATTGTATGGCCTCATGTAATATTTTTTGTTGTTGAGCTCCTACCTTTGATGATAGGGCGGGGTCAAGACCAAAAATGTATTTATTCAGCTTAGCAAAATCTGAAATGCCTTCAACATACATGGAGAGATTCAAGTAGGTTTGGAATAGTCTCTAACGGACATTCTTCTTTGAGCGCATGCATACCATATTCTTTGAAGCCTTTATTTTTTCAAAGGAGACACAAAGACATCAATCATTGCTTGCTTGAACTACTCCCAAGTGTCTTGTGCATGTAATACCACCAAGTATGGGCGTAACCTTCAAGATGAAGATATGGAAATAAATCTTGGCTTCTTCACTTCTAGGATAAAGGGTGAAGTACAACTCAAGCTTATTGATCCACTCCTCCCATTCCAAAGGTGAAGCATTATCTCCTTTGAAATTAGTGATATTGATCTTTCCTTATATTCTTTTTCATTGTAAGATGGTTGCCCTAGAGAATGTTGTCTCCATGAATCTTTATTCCATGAATTTTGCCTAAAAGTAGGTGGCCCAAAACCATGAGATGAAGGTTTTTCATTTGAAACATGCTATTGGTTTGTGATGTCATGAGTTGATCTTTGCTTATCATGACTTCCACCTTCATGAACTTGATTGTTGACTATATTTCCTTTTTGTGCATTTGAGGGCTGATGATAAAAAGTCTTGTAGAAGGGGTCACATCCATGGTAATCATTATCCCAGTGAGTGTTGTCTTGTTCCCCTTCATGTCTATGACTATCTTTTGGGTTGTTAAACTGAGGCCTTGCATGAATTTGTGAAGGATGATGGTTGCCCTCACTCTAGATGGTTCTCCCCTTTCAAAAGTATGCATAACTGGCTGAGGCTTCTCTTTGCTTGGATGGGAAGGATTACCAACAAAGGGAATTGCATGGGAGTCTTCAATAGTTTGATGTTCCCTTTGTGGCTTGCTTCCAATTTCCTTTATGGCTGAGATGAGTTCTTGGAATAAAGATTTATTGCTTTGCTGTAGATTAGAGATTCCTTGGTTTACTTGTGCCATCCCTTGCAACAAACCTTGATTCATATGTGTTAAGACTTCATTAGAAGTCTTCAAATCTTTAGAAAGGCCTTCATTGATATGTCCCAACTCTTTTGACAATAAAAGATAATCATTCCCTGCATGCTCTTCATGTATGTCATGTTGTCCATGATGTGTGTTGTAAGCAATCCCATTGCTTAATTCTTCATCTATTTGATCAAAATTATGGGCTTCATTTGTGTAATTTGATCTTCTTAAAATTCCTTGACACCATCATTCAATGCCTTAATAATGGGATCTTTCTTCTTATTCCTGGCCATTAGAAGACAGTGATGTAGTAGTAGACAAATTATCACTTAATCCCTTGTTTCTCTCAGAATATGGTACCAATCCCAATGATTAATAGCTCTATGGGAAGCTTATTATATGGGGATATACAAAATTTCAAAGATATGGACTTAGGTTGGATACTTTGAGTGGAACAATGTCAAACATTGTCCCCCTGTATGGTGTCTGGGTGCTGTCTCAACATACTTAGTGTCAGAAAATCAGCAATAACTTGAGCTCCCGATATCGGATCACCAAATTTTTTTATTCAAATCAAAGCTTAGGATCCCCTCTTCAAATGAAGTTATCAAGTTCTCAATTTGGATCATAGAAAAAAAAAATTTGTGATTGAATCTTCAGGTCTAAATATGAGTTTCCTACACCCTATCCACCACCTGTAAGTACCTTGTTTGACCTTGTAGGAATACCCTGAGTGGAGGAAACCCTTGTAAACCACTGTAGCAACCAAAAAAGGGATATGGGGCACCTGTAGGGATCAATAATAACTGGTAGATTGGTATATACTTGCTGTTTGATCTGTAAAAACTCTGTCCAAGACCTGTAGGTATCTTGAAAATAGGATATGACCTGCACCTCTTCCAATGTTGTTCCAATGGAACCTTCAACCACATGTGGTACCCTGAATAGGGCTAATCACTACTATACTACTGCCAAACTTTGATAATGGGGAATGTACCTGCACCTAAATTTGAAAATTGCATGGGCTCTGAGACAAGAGGGGTGTGCAAAGTTCCACCTCAAGCCGGGTTGTGCACCCCTTCAGGGTCTTAATCGGGAAGGGAGGGTCACCTCTCTTTTGTCTTCTTGACTCGCCTGGCATCCACTTTTTCCTCGCAGGAACCAACATGGAAAGTACATTCTAATGGCTAATCAAACAAGGATGCTATGTATTGACTGAAAAAACCTTTAAATTCTTTAATGAAATGCAAGTGGGTATTGGAAAATGACTGAATTGAAAGGGCTATGGATAGGGTATTAGCCTTTAGCAGTGACTCACTACTTTTACAATATTCCCACTTACCATTTTCATAATTATTTCAGTCCTATAGCATCAATGTTCAAACATCCAACAAAATTCCAAGTTAAGTAGGCAATGAGTAGAATTTATGCAACCAATTGAGCATCAACATTTGAATGGGCTGAAAAGAAATTCATCAAGAAATCATAATCAGTCCTAGGCTGAATCCTACATGCCCTTCAATGGGAATTAAGAGGTTCTATTACACTCAATCTCTCTTATGAACAATGTGACTAGTTCAACAATTGGATGAAGAGAGAGATTAAGCTGAAAGCAATAGAATTACCTATCTACTATTGATAAAGAGTAGTAGATGAATCCAACCAATCAACATTCATCATAAACCACCATCAATAGACCAAGATTTCAGATCATATGACCAACTTCAATAAAGATTTTTCCAATATGATTGCTCCCATGTAATCTTCAGCTCTCGATCAATAAGATTGCTCATATGCAATCAAAAGAAGCCAATGATTTGATAGAAGTCTACAATAGATTGTTGGAGAAGATCCTTTGAGCTTTGAAGAGTGTAGATTCTTGTTAGAATCAAAGATTCCATGAGTTTTCAGACATTGCCATGTTCAAGAGGCTGAAAATGCCTTCAATCTTGAAGAAATTCTTCAATGTAACCCCAATCTTTAAGAAATACCTTCAATTGAACCTTCTCGAGGTTATAGACAACAAAAGCCCCATGAATTGAAGCCTCAGTGAAGCAAGATTTGATGAAGATTGATGGCTCCCATGTTTTTTCCAATCTGAGATGAAGAAAATGCTTCAATCTTGCTTGGAAGCTCCAATGTTTGCTCAATGTTGGTCCAATGCTTGATGTAGATGCTTGCCCTTGCTATTAGGAAGCTAGAAGAAGTCAAGAAGAGGCCAAATATTTAAAAAATTGTAGGATTCTTCATGCTATACATATTCAGCTATGGCTAGGGTTTGAAGAGAGCTTCCATCATGAAGGAAAAAGAAGGACAAATGCCATTGATGCCTTGTACATCACCTTTGTGATCCAAATAACCTTATGGAAGAGCTTGTAGCCTCCAATATTGAAATGTTTGATGAAATGGCAATTTTAAGTGCCGAAAAATTGGTGCAAAATGCTGCCATCATGCTTCTTCAACCACGTGATGGATACTTCACTAAATCCAAGCATATAGGTGTTTAATCTCAAGCTTAGGATGCCTATGTTGATCTTATATAGGTTGCATAGATGATAGAAACAATGGGAGAGAGAGATGAGTAATTCAAGAATATAGGTGTTTAATCTCAAGCTTAGGATGCCTATGTTGATCTAATATAGGTTGCATAGATGATAGAAACAATGAGAGAGAGAGATGGATACTTCACTAATTCCAAGCACATAGGTGTTTAATCTCAAGCTTAGGATGCCTATGTTGATCTTATATAGGTTGCATAGATGATAGAAACAATGGGAGAGAGAGATGAGTAATTTCCTCCATGGCAGCTTGAAGAGAAAGCTTGAGAAAAAGGAAAGAAGCTTGTTCCAAAAAGTAATCTAGGGTTTAACTCCTATAATCCCTAGTTTAGACTCTAGTTAATGTCAAGAACCTTCAAAAATGGACCTCCATTTGATCACGTCCTACTATTTCAGCTAAGAACCTCCACCTTCCTCAAGATCTTCTTCAAGAAACCTCCAAAATTAGTCCCGACTTGTTGCAGAGAACTTTGACTAGTCACGGTTTGAACTGTACCCTGTGACCAAATCTTGGTACTCTAGTTAACTAGTACCTTTCTCTATGACTAAATTATCCAAGAAAATGACTCTTCCCATGGATCAAAGTCCATGCTTTGATACCAATGTAAAGAAGCTAATTCTCATAGCAAGCCACTAAATTGAAAAATACAAGAAATAGACATAAAATGCCAAGAAACCATAGCCAGAGTGGCTAGGCATGAAATGATATTACCAATGTTGGCTGAGAATTAAATGATGAGTGGCTGTAGCATGGTATGCACCCCAAGATATGATGGCCAAGAGTATTCGCCCTCTTAGATGGTGGGAGGTTGATACCTCAAACATGCTTATACTTAACCCTAGCCTACCCTAGACTAAGGCATTTATGCTTTATTACACTAAAGTATAAAGACGAAGTTCTAGATAGCTTTATGGATTTCAAATGTCATGTAGAGAAAGAGTTCAACTGTTATGTATCATGCTTGCGGTTTGATGGTGGTGGGTAAACATGTGTCAAAAGAGTACTTGACTAAGCATGGGATCAAGAGATAGTTGACATGAAGTTATACTCCATAGGGAAATGGAGTGGCCAAATGGAAAAACAAGGTCATTATGGAAGAAGCCACGGTAATGCTGAATGAGAAAGATATGCTCTTTCTTTACTGGGTTGAAGAAGTTGTAACTGCTCTTTATTATTGAGATATCGAGCTCCACTCGTGATATGCCTGACTGGCCAAAGACCAAGCCACTTTTAACCCGGATGTCAAGCCAACTCCTAGGAGTTGTTGCACTGAATAGGTGATATTGATAACTAATTTCTATGATTTGTACTAGCCTTCCTCAATAGTTATGACACTCGTTTGTAGTAGTCCAACTAATTTAATATCGAAAACTCAAAAAGTTTGCTTAATCTTGCTCTTCATCTCTATTTCTATACTGGATGCTTAAATACTAACCCTAGGATTTTAATCCCTTCGCGAATTAACTTCAAAGCATAAACCCTATAGTTCTTTCTCATTCCTTTTATTATCAAATCAACTAACATCCCTCAATCCCATAAACTCTAATTTTATTTTAAAAATTTCTTTTTCTAATGTTGATATAACTTAATACCTCGTCAACACTTTTAATTTGCATAAAGTTAGACACATCATCTTTTATATTAATAATGTTCAAACAAACAGATCACATCAAATTAATTTTATTTTTCTCTAACCCTAAGAACTTTTCATAAAACAGCCAAAACTATATTCTTAGGTTTTCTATAGAAGATCCTAATTTTTGGTTGAATTAAAAACATGATTTTTATAAAAAAATAATGTAATGTTCATCCAAAATAACTATTTTTGATTTTTAAGATATAGTAATCAGTTTCCAAAAATTCTAGAAAAAAAATTAAAAATACTTTCAAAAATACATAATTTATAAAAAAATATCACATCTCATAATTGTTTAACCAAATATTTCATAAAAAATTATCTATATCATTTTTAAGCCATTTAAAATATTTTTAAAAGTTTTTGATTTTTAAAATAAAATAAGACCTACATAAATTCTAAAGACTATCCAAAGTTGAAATTGAGATTCAAATGTATTTTAGAAAAATTCCAAACTAAAGAAATATTTATGTAATTTTTTTTTTAAAATGTTAAACAAGTTAAGGCACTTACGTAAAGTACGAGATTCGTAATTGCATCTTTGGAAGCCATGTCCTTTGTAGTCCAACAAAGGGGAGTCTATCCAATCGTTCCCAATGGTGCGCTCATCATTTTCCCTCTCCCAAGAGATCAATTGGTCAATTGCATTGTTGCCATGGAAAAGCCACTTGTAACTCTTTTAAGACTTAATCTTGATTAAGTCCAAACATACGAGCTTAGCTTCCATGGTTTTATGTTGATGACTAAGAGAGAAGAGAAAAGAAAGGCTCCAAAATGGAGGTAGAAGGAGAAGACATGGTAATGGCTATGGAATAGGCATGGGCTTCAATTCTCTCTTCTTGCTCTCTCCAACTTCAATTGTTTCTTCAAATCCTCTTGCTTGGATGGCTTGAATTGATGGCACTTCCTTCAGGATGATAGTGTCCCCTTCTTGATGATGGCACCCTTCTCTCTCTTTAGTTTGCTCTCTCTCCCTCTTTATAGGATGGTACCCCCTCCTCTCTTTCTCATGACTCTTCAACTTCCACTAACTCCTCCCCTTCCTCTTCTCCAATTGGCTTTTGGACTTCCTCTCCCTTTCCTCTTCCTCTTTCAGTTAGTCTTTTCCCATTCTCCCTCTCTTCATCTCCCACTATGATGTGCCCCTAGGATGAGGGCGCCCTCTCCTTGGTCATAACCTCTTCAAATCCACATGCAAATTTTTTCTTTTAGTTATGGTTTTTAAAAAAACTCATTTCCTAACCTTTAGAACCATAACACATAGAAGAACACCCCCCCTTCTCTTTCAACTAGCATCCTCTCTTACATAATATTTTTTTTGTTAGGCTAAAATGTTAGCTACTTTTCCACTTTCATTATACGACTAACCTCTCTTGCATTTTTGCCTATGAGGTTGCCATTATCAAAATGTTTCCCCTCCTTGCTCATATTAACTCAAATACTCATGGTTCCACTAATAAAAAATAATCCCTTCTGATTAGATAAAACTATCGAATTCTATTTGGTATTTTCTTAAGTCCACCCTCTAGTACAAAAATCCTTTGAACTAGGATTTTCCACTTGTCAGACTACAGAGACACGTCCTCCAAAGACGAAATTACGATCGCATCTGCATTAAATTAATGTGAAAATTTGGTAACAATGTGTCAATTGTATAGAATATTGCTAAAAAGTTTTGCAATGCTAGGCATTGTTTCTAGGTGTTGTCATTTCTCTCCCACTTAATTGCGAAGTGTCCTCACGAGCACATCTTCATCACGAACATTCAGCATCACGAACACTGCTACGCAACTTCAAGAAAAAATGTACTCTCCCACACTTAATTGCGAAGCGTCCTCGCGAGCACAGCTACAAAATCTGCAAAACCACACATGGACAGCTAGTAGACACTGCAAGGGTAGAAAAAATATTGATTGGTGTCATAGTAAAACGCAAACAATACAAACATGTCAAGGAAATTATGTAAAAACTAGTGCAAACTAACATTCCCCTTACTCACTCTGCCCACTAAAGTGCATAACAGAGCGTCATCCATTGCATATAATATACCAACCAGGAAGCTGTCTAGAGCCACTAAACAACAATAATCCCTCTAGGCAATAAATTGCCACACTACTATCCTACTAGAAATATTGCTTCTGAAATAGCGTCACTGATAAGGTCCATGCCTATCAAAGAACCCAAAGAAGGCAATCCAATACTACAATACCAAATAGGACTCCTATGGTTTAACTGCTAACCCTCCATGTTCTACTAGAACAACCAGTAAATGGTCCCTAACTCCAAACTTTCCTGATTTTTTTTAAGAATAACTTTTCTTTGTTTTGTTTTTGGATTTTTTTTAAAAAAAGTCAAAAGAGTATATATATTTATTATCCTTCCCAAAAGGTCCCACCCCAAAGAGATGCAAGGCATCGGATGCAGGGCACCCGTCAAGGAAATCCCTACAGCCTACCAGGACCTCAGAGGCGATGGTTATCTTCTTTTGGTTTTTTTTTTTTCAACCCTGCAGTCTCAGGGCGGTTTTTTTTTTCCTTTCTTTCTTTTTCTTTTTATTCTTTGTCTTTTTAGAAGAATAAATAGATCGACTCTCCCGAACTTAATTTATTATTATTACTTTAGTTTTGAATCTCGTGACTTATAGGAATGACTAGAAGGCTAGGAATACATCACCAAATTGAACTTTCAAACATTTTAGCTCAAGAGCGTCGCGTGAGAAATCTAATCTGGCACATAATATCAGTCACCTTGCCTAGGCAAATGACAAGCAAAGATACTCACCAGCTCAGCATCTCTTCTTCCACTCTACTCCTAGTCAAAATTTCGTGGAGAGAACCTTGTTATTCAACTACCCCACATCGCTATAAAACGACAAAAAGTCCAGGGAAAACTCGATTGGATTCCTAATTAGACATCCATACAATGGAATTCACTATGTCATGCACACATATCACCCCCTTTTAAGCACTCCCTGGTATTAAGTCCCATCCCATGTGAGTGGACTCTCATATAGGCTAAATTGTTTATGTATCTTTCAGTGTATTTATGTTTTAAATGTTTTATGTTCCTTCTGTAATTACTTAGGTTGTGAAATCTCTAAATTATTTCAATCAAGTTATAGAGATTGTTACTGTCCTTTATTTCAAACGAATATAAATAGATAGATTAGATATAAAACAATCTGTTATGAATGTTGACGTGGCGGCTCCAAAATAATGCGAGAATAAACATGTAGTGGTTCACAAATTTGCAAAAATCATTAAACCTGCACAGAACGCAACCACTAACCACTAAACCATTAATAGGTTAGCTCAATAAAGAATGAAACTCCTTTAGAAACTGGCCACATAGTAAAACTCCCGTGTAATAAGTTCGTAGCACTGAAGGAGTATCCCGACCGTGCGTGCAACTAACTACCTAACCAAGTGAAGACTAACTAAGCTAAGGTGCGCAAAAACCTAAAATATGAAGTTAACAACAAATCAAAAGTTTTTTAAAAGGATTATTTGGTACTTTTTTTTTCTTTTTTTTAAATGTAGAATAAAGTAAAAACCAAAAGATTCTAAGAAAACAAAAGATCTAAACTAAAATCCTCAAATTCTCTAAGATCTTCTAGTGCAAACAATAACCCTAACCCAAAATCATCCACGCTATCTAAGTCAAACCTAGCAACTAAATTATCAACTACAGGATGCTCAGGAATAACCTCTAGCATAGGCACATCAGAGGTCACAGATCCGCTATCAGGTGCATCACTAAGAACTGCTTTACTACAATAGGGATCCTAGATTGCCCCTTTGCCCCTTGCGTGACCCCTAATCCCGAGAGTAACGCTGTGGCTAAGGATGTTGCGCTCTGCTCAACGGACGTATTTTCCATGAACCGCGTGGCTACAAGTTCACTCAATGATAAGTCAGCCTCTGCTGCTCACTCTCTCTCTGCATTTGGTCCTGCTTTGGCTGCACCAGCCAGGGCTAGTACACGCCGGGCCTCGTACATGTCTACATCTTGTTGGAGTTTCCTAGTCTTTTGCTTGGCTGTGTTTAGGTGATAAGGGGAGAATTTGGTACACTAGTCTAGATACAGCTGAGTGCATAAACTTTGCCCATGTCTTAAAGACCATTTTATCAAGAGATTCTCTGAGGCAGGGTACTCTGACAATCTCATCGTCCGATTGATGAATGTCAGTCAGAGGGAAAAGGAAGATGTAAGAGACTACATCACTCATGTGCGTGGCCTCTTCAAGAGGATCCTTACCAATGAGCGACCTAACGCGAAGGCTGTGTCTACCGTGTTCATAAATGGAATTCGAAGCGAGGAGCTCTATAAGGCTTTGGCTAGTAACTTCATTCTGCACTGAGACGTGCTACCTAGAGTCTTTGAGAAGGCAATAAGGGTGGACGATCAGCTTAGGGAGCAAAGCATGAGGAATGCCAGTTGGGACAATATAAGTCAGAGAGCTCCAGAGCAGACAACAGCTTTAGGAGAGAGAGAGAACTCTAGCATACGGGATAAGGGAAAAGGTGTTGACTAAGGCCAGGAGCTGGCTAAGGTAAGAATGGAGCTTGCACGATTGCAAGAACAGATGAGGAAGCCTGTGCAGTCGCATGTGTAGTGTATACACTGTGGTGGAAACCACGTCCCAGCCAAGTGCCAAGATCCTAGATCTAGGCCGTGCTCAAACTGTGGTAGGTTCAGTCATGATGCATTGCATTGCAAATTGCCAAGGAGATTCCCATATGCACAGCAATACAACCCTCCATACTAGGCAACAAGCCACCTAACCTCTTTGGTAGGGGAGCCCAACTGGCGCTCCCAGCACCAAATGACGGAAGACCGGCCATTCCTAGGCTAGAGATGAACTCAATAGGCATACCCAGACCACCAGGGCCCTATGTAACCCAACCGCCGAGTGACGCTCCTGTTCACTATGTGGAAGAACCTAGTGAAGAGGAAACCTATGTAAACCCATACATCTCCTATGATGAGGAAGGCAATCCAGTCCTGATGGACTGTCGACCAGTGCCAATAATGGTGCTAGGTAGAGGAAGAGGCAGAGGCTTTGGAGGACCAAGCTGCCAAGATCCAATCTCATGCTGGACTTGCGGTCATCCATGCCATATTTCATCACCCTACCCGGAAAGGGAACAGGCAAACAAGGACAAAGCTGACCTTCGATACACTGAGTGTGGAATCACACACCTATTTCCTGACTATCCTAGACGGAAGCCATCAACTAGTTCTACCAACGTGCCCTCCGTACCCTTGGGGCTATTTGGTGTGGAAACCTTTGGCAATGAGGATACACCCATCCCACTACATGTCATGATGCAAGCACAGACAAAACAAATAGGCATCTCATTGCCTGGGCCAAGTAACTTGGATGCAGCCTCGTTGGGAAAGAAAAGCCAAAGGAGAAGGAGAAAGTGAATAGACGCAAAGATTACCCTTAAGACTGAGGAAGCTACAACTCTAATGATAGGAAAGAGGGCCACTGATGCAGAGGCGGAGATCTCAGCCCCTAAGATAGCAGAACTGGGGAGTGCCAAGGTAGGGGAATACCCTCACCCCAGATGGCAACTCGAGGCTATAGCCAAAGTCAAGGAGTGAGTCAAGGATGCCCAGGAACACCTTAAAGACATGGAGCCCATACTGAAAGACCTCTCTAGTGTGAGTACACCCATTTCACCATCGCGACCTCAATCAGGGAATGTACCCACACCACGTGAGATGCCACAGAGGCAAGACCAGGAAGAAGCATGCCAGCAAGCTAACCACGACATATGGCTAAAGAGTGCTGACCAAGGAGGAAGGCAATCACCCGGAAACCTCCTCAACACTTTAATAACCACTCCAGTAACCGTGAGCCTAGGAGATTTGCTTTGGCAGCACCCTCCCTTATGGCAAGAATTAAAGCACTGGGTGGAGGGAAAACGGGAGCATACTGCTGTTGACTTGCAAGAGCAGGATGCAGTCACGCAGATTCCAAGCCTAACGCTACACTCAGCTCCAAGGTCACTGCACATCAACGCTTTCTGGGAAGGCACAGAGATGCATGCAGTCTTACCTATCTTAGTCTTGGGGGATGCAACACGAAAAGGAATCGTAGACACATGCGCCGGGGTCAGTGTCTTGAGCCACGCAATTCTACAGGCATGGGGAAACCCACCTATGGAAATGGCTAGGTTCAATGTTACATTGGCCAATGGAATGAAGATTAGACCATTCGGGGTCCTAAAGAACTAGCCATGAAGGTCACAGGAGTGTAGTTCTCCGTGAACTTCATTGTCATGAAGGGAGTGGACTACAACATACTGCTAGGCCGACCCTAGATGAGGAACGCGGGAGTTATTGAAGATTGGGGGAACAATCTAATCTTCTTGGGGAATAGAACAGAAGCAGTGAGGGTTGAGATGGACACCTAGAAGACTACTCCAACAGATCTCGATGATATCTCAACCATGCTAAAAGGTAATGCACATGCAAGCAAACCCTATGGGTCATTGACCAAGTACATCCCTTGCCCTGAGGACAAGTGGGATTGGATGCATGTCTTTTGGCAACCGTTGACCTACCGTTCTCAGATGAAGAAGAGCTATATAGGCAAGCTGCTAAATCACCAAGCATGCCAACAAGGGAGCCCATCATGCCACTCTGCTTTGAGATATCGAGCTCCACTCGTGATATGCCAAGGTGACCGTTGTGTATTTATGTCAGTGACTTGTCAGTTGCAGATGCGGTTGGTACACCGCACATGAATAATAGCTAGATGACAACTAAGAAGAGGAAAATTGTTTTCAGCCTCCATCTTTGTGTGTATTCCCCCATTGTGCAAGTAAGAAAGCTACAAGTGAGACTCCTTCCTTCTCTCCCACAATCTTGACATGGTATCAGAGCCTTGTTCGTGGTAAGGAGCTCAAGAAAGCAAACCAAGTTCGTGGTGTTCTGGTAAGAGGAGCAGTGTTGCTTTCATTTTCTATTTTGGGAGCAGATCTCTGTAGGTAGCACATCCGGAAATTTCAAGAGTGCATTGTCTCAGGTTGAGATGCCCTTTGCGGTGAAGCAAGAGGGCAGTATATGCTGCGCGAGTAGGCTTTAGCCCTTAGTGACCCTGTTTTTTTGATTTGAGGCCATTTCGGGGCCTGTTTTGGAGGCGGAAGTTTTCTGCACGCACTCAGGAAAAGGCCCAGTTTTATGCTGTGCAACCACTGTTCTACAGCTCGGTGAAAAGTTACCACAGAAATTGCATCGTATGCTTGTGTACAAAGACATTGGGAGTTACAAAATCATCCTTGGTTCCTGTTTATGCAAAATCGTCACTAGGAAGTGACTGTGTGGTCAAATACCACTTTCACCAGTTTTGCAGATTTGCCTTTGTGAGGGTGAAGCTGTGTTTTTTGCAGTGACAGAATTTTTTGCAGTGTTCTGTAATGGCGTCTGATTCTCTTTCATAGATTGTCACTGAAAAGCTTGACAAGAACAACTTCCAAGCATGGAAGTTTAGAATGACGAATTTCCTTATGGGAAAAGGATATTGGGAATTTGTTGCAGGAAATGAAGAAGAACCAGTTCTTCCTGATGTTCCCAATCAACAACAAATGCAGGCATTTAAAGCATGGCATGAGAGAGCCAGGAAAGTTATGTATTGGCTGTCTATCAGCATTTCAGACTCTATGATTGTGCATATTCAGGATGCAAGTACGCCAAAGGAGACATGGGATACTTTGTCAAAAATGTATAGCACAAATACGCAAGCCAGGAAAATGCAGCTCAAGCAAGAGTTGCACAATGTGCAAAGAGAAAGTATGAGCATCAATGACTACCACATGAAGGTGAAGAAGATTGCAGATGCACTTGCTTCCATTGGGTCGTCAGTGGAAGATGATGATTTAGTCTCAGTGACCTTGAATGGTCTAGGAAAGGATTATGCATAGTTTCGAACATCCATTTCCGTCCGTGAAAGATTTCCTGATTTTGAGGAGTTGATTGCTCTTCTAATTTCTGAGGAGCAGAGAAATGGTGGTGCATCTTCTTCAGGAGGAACTTCAAAAGAAGCTGTCTTCTACTCAAATGCTGGAAGAGGTAGAGGCAGAGGTAGAGGAGGCCGATTTGGAGGCCATGGTAGAAATCAGAATATGCAGCAAACTCAAGAAAACCAGTCCTATGGAGGAGGACGTGGTAACTCTAGAGGCAGGGGGAGCCAAAGAGGTCGTGGTGGATGGCAAAGAGGCCAAAATGCAAAGAGTAATGTTGAATGCTACTACTGTGGTAAAATGGGTCATATGGCTAAAGACTGCTATAAAAAGCAGAATGACATCATGAATGGAAAACTGCAACAAGGAAATTATGCACCTTCTAGTAGACAGGGTGATGACAGAAATGAGCATTTGTTTATGGTGCAACACATGAACAATTCTGTGACAAGTGCAGAAGAAAGCAACGAAGTGTGGTATGTTGACTCAAGTGCATCAAACCACATGACAGGTCATGCAGAATGGATGGAGGATGCAAGGAAAATGGAAAAACCAGGATTTGTGGAGACTAGTGATGATACTACACATCCTATTGTGCAGATTGGAAAATTCCTTTGTCTATGCAGGATGGGAAAAAGAAATACCTGTCGGATGTATTTCATGTTCCGAATATCACCAAGAACCTGGTTTCTGTTGGTCAAATGGTTGAGCATGGCTTGCAGATTAGATTTAATTCCCATGGATACTTTGTTGAGGATATGGAAAATAAAGGTCGCTTGATAGCAAAAGGAAAGAAGAAGGGCAGAATGTTTACATTGGATGCAGACATGTCTGAATTGAGTGCAGCAATGTTTGCACATGGGACCGGTGTAGTTGCAAATATTGATATCTGGCATAAACGCATTGGTCATGTTAATGTACACGACTTAAATCAATGCAGGCCCAAAATATTGTTACAGGATTGCCTAAATTCAAGGTTGCAAAAATGCATAAGGTATGTGAAGCCTTTCAATTTGAAAAACAGGCAAGGAAACCATTTCCTAGACATATTCAAGAGAGTAAGAAGCCATTGGAATTAATTCACTCTGATGTGTGGACTACTAAAGTTGCATCTCTTGGAGGCTGTCATTATTTTGTCACTTTTATTGATGACTATAGCAGAAAAGTTTGGGTGTATTTTATGAAAAAGAAAAGTGAAGTTTTTGGGCATTTCAAAACTCTTAAAGCTATGGTTGAAAAAGAAACAGGCTTACAAATAAAATGCCTAAGGTCAGATGGAGGGGGAGAGTACCTCTCAAATGAGTTTGCAAGGTTCCTGCAGGAGCATGGCATAAAGCAGCAATATTCATGCAGTCATACCCCACAACAAAATGGAATTGCAGAAAGAAAAAATAGGCATATTGGAGAGGTATCTCGTGCCATGCTCAACGAAAAAGACTTGCCAGATTTTTGCTGGGCTGAAGCAGTTGCTACGGCAGTCTATATAATGAACAGGACTCCCACTGCAGCAATACATGGGATGACTCCAGAGGAGAGGTATACTGGTAGGAAACCGGATATTTCTCATTTGAAGATTTTTGGTTGCATTGCCTATGTTCATGTGCTAGATGAGTTGAGATCCAAGTTGGATCCAAAAGCTGAGAAGTGCATCTTTATTGGTTATTCTCTGTAGCAAAAAGGGTATAGATGCTATAACCCTTCTACTCGTAAATTTACAGTGAGCAGAGATGTTGTTTTTGATGAGATGAGTAGCTGGTATAAACCAGTAAATGTGATTGATAATGTAGATGCACAAAATGGTAATGCTGCACAAAACTCACAGCAGCAGTCACAAGATATTAGTGGACCTGGAGCGTCCTCTAGCAGTAGTTTACATTCTTCGCCATGGATAGGCAGATTGAGATAAGGAGAATCTTCTCAAAGCAATGCAGACAGTGGTATGCAGGTATCACGAAAAGGAAAAGAGAAGGTAGATCAGCCCATGTTTGATGCGAATGCAGGTCACTCTTATGTGGATGGTGAATCCAGTGGCTCAGAACAGAGCATTGATGATGAGTTGGGTATTCCTTCTATTGTTACACCTGGAGTAAGGAAGACCAGGGATGTTTTGAGAGCACCTGGGAGTGAACCTACTTTGCGCAGGTCTACCAGAGTTAGGTATCCTGTGGATAGGCTGAAATATGATGGATTTACAGCCATTCACTATGCATATATGGTCAAAGTGATACAGGAACCAGAACCCACTTCTTTTGAGCAAGCCATGGAAAAAGAAAAATGGGAGAAAGCCATGGATGAAGAAATGGATGCCTTGGAAGCAAATGCTACATGGGAATTGGTACCTTTGCCTAAAGGTAAGAATGCAATTGGCTGTAAGTGGGTTTATAAGGTGAAGCACAATGCAGATGGTTCTGTGAACAGATACAAGGCAAGATTAGTAGTCAAGGGGTATGCACAAACATATGGCATTGACTATGAAGAAACATTCAGTCCAGTTGCAAGGATGGCAACCGTAAGAGCAGTCATTGCTATGGCTGCATCAAAGGAATGGTCTTTACATCAGATGGATGTAAAGAATGCCTTCTTGCATGGTGATTTGCAAGAAGAGGTCTATATGGAGCAGCCACCAAGTTATGTGCATGCTGTTCATCCTGAGTTTGTTTGCAGGTTGAAGAAAGCCTTGTATGGTTTGAAGCAAGCACCTAGAGCATGGTCAGACAAGATAGGACAGTATCTTGTCACTATTGGCTTTCAGATTTCCAAGGCAGATTTCTCACTTTATGTGAGAAAAATAGAGAAAGGTATTATGATGCTTGTCATTTATGTTGATGATTTGATTATCACAGGTGACAATGACAAAGATATCCTTTATGTGAAAATGCTATTGAAGCAGAAGTTTGAGATGAAGGATTTGGGAGAGCTGCATTATTTCTTGGGCATTGAGGTGATTAGGTCACCAAGTGGGATACGGCTCTTGCAGAGGCAGTATGGATTGGACATGCTGTCCAAATATGGGATGACAAGCTGTAAGCCTATTTCAGTTCCTTTGGAGCAGAATGTGAAGCTGAGCGCAGATGCAGGTGAGCTTCTGGAAGACCCTACTATGTTCAGACGCATAGTAGGAAGCTTGATTTATATGACTATTACCAGGCCAGATTTGAGCTATGTTGTTGGACTGGTAAGTTAGTTTATGCAGGCTCCGAGGAAACCGTATTTGGATGCGGCTAGACGCATACTCAGGTATATGAAGTCCACATTGCAGTATGGACTACTTTATGAGACTGGGGTTCAGATACAATTGCATGGATACACTGATGCTGATTGGGCTGGTAGTATTTCTGATAGACGATCTACTAGTGGATATGTGTTCTCTTTTGGGAGTGATGTAGTCACTTGGAGCAGCAAGAAACAGCCTACAGTTGCTTTGTCGAGCACAGAGGCTGAGTACAGGGGTGCAGCAATGGCTGCATGTGAGGTAGCTTGGTTGCATAAGCTACTTTATGATATGCATCAGCCTACAGATGGGCCAGTTGTCATTTATTGTGACAACATGAGCAGTATACACTTGGCAAATAACCCAGTCTATCATGCTAGAACAAAGCACATTGAGGTGCATTATCACTATGTGCGGGAGAGGTTTTTACTAGGTCTTATTGATCTAGTTTATGTCAGCACAGAGGATCATGTAGCTGACATATTCACGAAGGCATTGGGCGCAGAGAAGCTGCGCAAGTTTAGAGACCTGCTTGGTGTGCAGGAATTGGGATTGAGCTCGAGGGGGAGTGTTGAGATATCGAGCTCCACTCGTGATATGCCAGGGTGACCGTTGTGTATTTATGTTATCGACTTGTCAGTTGCAGATGTGGTTGGTACACCGCCCATGAATAATAGCTAGATGACAACTAAGAATAGGAAAACTGTTTTCAGCCTCCACCTTTGTGTGTATTCCCCCATTGTGCAAGAAAAAAAGCTACAAGTGAGACTCCTTCCTTCTCTCCCACAATCTTGACATCTGCATGATGGCAGGAAGCTCACGTGATCCAGGGAAACCAGTCTTGTTCCATATCCCCACCAACAAGCTCGAGCTTCAGGAAATCATAGAGTGCCTGACCGATAAACTGAAGGGCAACATGGTTGCTAATCTAAAAGCCCTAAGTGATCTCTTGGCTAGGCTTGAGTGGAAATGGACCAAAATTCACGATCTTAACCTGTTATACAACATGGCTGCTAATCTAAAAGCCCTAATTGATCTCTTGGCTAGGCTTGAGTGGTAATGGACCAAAATTCAAGATCTTAACCTATTATATAATTGGGCTTTAGTCACTGACGAAGAGGAGATTGGAGAGGAAAACCTGGGGGATGACGAGCAGTCAAAGGGGAAAGATTCTGATGATGAGGGGTACGAGGACTGTCTCTCTATCGGGAACAAGAGTGAAGAAGAGTTAGACATGATAGAATATGACACTGAAGGGAGAGCAATCGAATAGATCAAGGCAGACTCTAGGCCTAGAAGGGAAAAGGCAGGCTAGAATGAAAAAGGAGTCATGCGGATGGAGTGCGATAGATCCGGGTTGGAGCACATGGGAGCCATGGATTACGAGCAGGCAAAGGTGGTGCAGCCATTGGTAGTTCCAGTATTGAAGACGGATTCACCTACTGAATTATGACCCCCTGGCAAAACTCCTTCCTCAAGCGAGGGATGTGAGTTTAACTCGATGTATGAAGTCAGTACAAAGAGTGATCCTAAAATACCCCAACCCTCTAAGGTCAGATGCACCAAAGGGGACTTGCCAATCCACCTAAGACGTAAACGGCTAAGGGAGGAGGCCAGGAAGCAAACTAAGGACTCAAAAGCAGAGAGGCAAAAGAAGCTGCAGGATCTCCCCAAACGATTCACGAAGTTTAAGAAGGGTGATAGAGTGGTGATTTTGCTAGGAGCAAAGAGACAAGGGCAAGACAGTGAGCCAATTGAGGGACCCGCCAAGGTCAAGGAAGTCAAGTTGGCAAGGGAAGGCGAGAAGCCTCAACCTGCGTTCATCGCTGATGACTTGACCAAGGAAGAGGAGGCTAGACTTGTTGCTCTCTTACGAGAGTATGTCAATGTGTTTGCGTGGTCCTTGGAGGAACTTAAAGGAGTCGATCCTAGGGTTGTGACCCATAATATCCCAATGGTTCTAGATGCGGTGCCAACAAAGCAACGGCCTTACCCTATGAATCCCAAACATGCCCATGCAGTGAAGGAAGAAATCGATAAGCTCATGGAGGTGGGATTTATATATAACATTGAGCACACGAATTGGGTATCGCCCATAGTGATCGTTATGAGAAAGAATGGTAAAATTCGAGTGTGCATGAATTACAAGAAAGTTAATGCTGCTACGAAGAGGGACAACTACCCCTTACCGTATACCGAGCACATGCTGGAGAGGGTGGCGGGAAAAGAAGCCTACAGCTTCCTGGATGGCTTCTCTGGCTATAATCAAGTGCAAGTGCACCCTGACGACAGGCACAAGACTGCCTTCACCATGGAGTGGGGTGTATTCGCCTACATCGTTATGCCTTTTGGGCTAATGAATGCGCCTGCAACCTTCCAATGATTAATGTGCACCGTCTTCAAGGATATGCTTTGATGCGAGTTAGAGGTGTTCGTAGATGAATTATGCTTACACTCTAGTTGGGCCGAACACTTAGAAAAGTTGAGAGTTGTCTTTGAACGGTGTCGGTTATACAACCTCTTGTTGAACCCCTTAAAGTTCCAGTTCTGGGTGAAGCACAGATGTATCCTAGGGCATGTAGTGTCAAGGAATGGCATTGCCACTAACTTCTCAAAGGTCAGGGTCATTGTCGACCTACCACCAACCATTAACTACAAGGGCGTTCAGTGTTTCTTAGGCCATATGGGATACTACCGACGCTTTGTACTGAATTACGCACTGATTGCTAGACCATTGTACAAGCTGCTGATCGCATTCGAGAGTACTGAGGAATGTCAGTATGCATATGAATAGTTGAAGAAGGCTCTCACCACTGCACCAATCTTACAAGCCCCAGACTGGAGTATAGCATTCCATGTACACATAGATGCCTTTAAGTTTGCTATTGGAGCTGTTCTATGCCAACTTGCTGAACATAACCTTGATTACCCCATGAGCTTTGCCAGCAGGCAGCTCACCAAAACGGAGATGAACTATTCCACTACAGAAAGAGAAGGGTTAGCCATGGTGTTCGTCGTAAAGAAATTTAGGCATTATTTGTTGGCCACACCCTTCGTCTTTTTCATTGACCATCAAGCCTTGATTTATCTTGTGAACAAGCCATGTGCTACAGGTCACATAGCGAGATGGCTACTTCTCTTGTTGGAATTTGACTTTTCTGTGGTTGTACGTAAGGGAAAGTAGCACTACATGGCTGATCACATGTCCCGCATATCCACAGGAGAAGCTGCTAGACAAGGCATACCTGACGACCTACCGGACGCTCATCTCTTTGGCCTGTCTAGCAAAGGAGACTTGTTTAGGGCTGATTCGATGCCATATTGGGCCGATGATGTATTTCAAGTGCTAGATAATGGTCTGCCTGAGAGATCTATTAAGAAAGCCATGCTAAGGAGACTTATCTTAAAAATCCAGCCATACCAACTGATTGCCGAGAAACTCTATAGGTTAGAACAAGACAGTTTGTTGCGTAGATGTGTGTGTGAGCATGAGATGCACGATGTATTGAGAGAAGCACATGGCAGGATAGCTGGAGGACACTTTAGTGGGGATACGACCACCCGTAAGGTGCTACAATCCAACTATGGTGGCCCACCCTATTCCTGATGCTGCTAAGTTTGTCAAACACTACAATGAGTGCCAGAGGACTAAGGTGCCCATGCGTAAGGATAAGATGGAGTTGACCCTCATAATAGCTTGACAGCCCTTTGAAAAATGGGGGATTGACTTCATTGGACCTATCACTCCTGTGGCATAGTACTCCCAAGCACGCTACATCATTGTGGCCAACTGATTACCTGATGAAGTGGGCAGAGGCAAGAGCCACTAGAAAGAACGATGCTAGAACCACTGCGAAGTTTGTGTGGGAGTAGGTCTTTTCACGGTTTGGTTGTCCAATCGAACTAGTGAGTGATCAGGGCACGCACTTCATTAATGAAGTGATATCCCACCTTCTCTCAACCTTCCTAATCATTCATAGAAGGTCCTCGACCTACTACCCTCAAGAAAATGGCCAAGCAGAGTCCATGAATAAAATCCTAGTCAACGTGCTTACTAAAATAGTATCCACATCACAAAGAGACTGGGATAATAAATTGATGGCGGCCTTGTGGGCCTATCGTACAGCTTATAAGATGGCTGTAGGACAGATGCCCTTTAGGCTAACTTATGGAACGGAGGCCATTCTACCCTTAGAGTTCTTTGTTCCTAGCTTAAGGATAGCAGCTCAGGAGCATTGGGAGGGAAGAGAAGCTTGGAGCGACCGCTTAGTAGAGTTAGAGCTTCTCACGGAGACTCGACTCTTAGCCACTCACGCTCTGATTTGTGAGAAGGCAGGACAAAAGATGTGGTTTGACAAGCATGTCAACCAGCGCAACTTTGATTAGAGGGATCTCGTTCTACTATACTCTGTGAAAGGTCACAAATAGAAAATGAAATTTCGAGGACTGGGACCTTTCCGGGTACGTGCAATTAGTAGAACCGGAAATGTCGAGTTGGAGATGCTCGAAGGGGAAGGAATAGGCTTCTTCAATGGCAATCGCATGAAAAAGTACTATCCTTCTTCCCATCCATTGCACGAGCCACCTATGCTTGAAGCGCTTGTCAACGTCTGCATGGCCACAATTACTGAACTAATAGATCAAGATGAAGTAGTAGCACCCACCTACCTACGAATCACAGTCACTACAAAACATACATATTCTTTTGATGCCTTGATCGACGAAGGTGCCAACTATAATATCTTGATGCATGACCATTAGACACACATCGGTCAACCTAAATTACAGCCCACAAACGCTAAACTCAGCCCATTTGGGGGCAACACTTACTCACTCTTAGGAAAATGCAAAGTGGCTGTCTCTATCGAGTCTGAAAGTATCCCAGTCTTCTTTTATGTGTTACCAAACACTAAAGGGGCCAGTAATAAGTCACTACTAGGTCGCACTTTTAAAAAGCAGACGAACTGCAATGTGGACTACAACCTAGATTGCATCCATCTTGCTGTAGACAATGTGCACATAGTGACTACTTTCAGCAAGGGTTATCTTGCACCTCCTACAATTGCAGAGCCACCGATAGAGACCCCTACAGCCACGCCCATGACCAAGCCTAAGGAGAAGGGCAGGGATATCTTACCCCATGCTCAAACTGCTAGAATCAAGCCCACCCAGGCCACTCACAAGGCCAAAGAGTCCATGCTCATATGGGTGCCAAAACGACGAGGGCCACCTCCTTGTAAACTACAGAAACGTGCTTCTAAACGCAAAAACTATCAGTCGCAGCCTAAGAGGTAGCTCAGATGCTATCGACATAGGTGCACTACCACGCCATGATGGATCCCCAAAGATCTCTTGTGGACACAAGGATACTATGAGGGAAACCCCTGGATATGGGTGCCTAAGAGTGGACATTCAAGAGGCTCAACTCTGAGCAACCCCACTCCAGCTAGACAGGTTGGCGCATACAAAGCACAAACTATAAAGAAAGCTGAACTAGCACCGGTGGTGATTAATGAATCCCAACACATTTATCATCCCAAGTTGGATGCCCCAGCATCATCCAAGTCAAAGGAGTTGCGCACCCCCATGCCGGCTCGAATAGAATGCAGCACGCCTCCTATGCCACTGAAGCCCACTGCAGCATCTCAAAGTGCTCCAGAGTGCAAAGTCCCATCTAGGATGCCAGCAATGGAGTCACCACTGTCCAACCCAATTGCACCATCACCACCAGTAGGTCTTAAGCCTTCGTACGAAAGACGATCTTTACTTTCAGTGGCCAAGGATCTCGTTGAGACCTCGGGAAATGACGTAGTGACATGCATCAAGGAGTTGGATGACACCTTCACCACATTCGCTAGGAGCTATGAGAGGCTTGACCTAGGACTTCTTGACGAACCCTTTTCTTATGATGTTCATGCATTGCCATGCACTTGGGAAGAGTACGAGTTTATGACCATCAAATTTCCCAAAATTGCCACCAAATTAATTGCTAATGGAGAAATCTCAAAGCAGCAAGCTGTTCTCAGAAGACTAATCACCTCTTACTGCAAGCCTGCTCGCTCTACACCTGAACAAGAACTGGAGGAGTTCACGCAGCTTGCCATCTCTGCTTCTTCGTTCTTACAATTGTGGTATGCCTTGTGACTCCAATGGGGTGAAAAAAGGCTGCCGTATCATGACCAATGCTGAGCAAAGGAGGGCAATCAAAACAATTGAACACAACCCTACTTATGTGGCACCTCTTTCATTTAGGGTTTTGGCCATTACACGCAACATACACTTAAATGACCAGGTGGTGGCCTACCCTTACATTGACCAGTTCCTCACGGAAGAGGAGTTGCAGGTTGCTAGTCGCCTCAACTCTGGGGAAATCTTTCATGATGTCTTGACCTACATCACTCAAGCTTCCATATGACCATGAGAACTTGATCATCATGCCCAGCTTGAATATAACCCTAACCTTTATACTTGGATGTTGGCCAAGTAACTCGCCCCATACAGCCCATGTGAGCCTTCCTCCTCCCCTTGCTAATCCTAGGAAGGATTCCTTTAACACTTGAGGAAAGGGGGGGGAGCAAATGAGAGCCAAGTGATGTAGCAAGATGTATAATGGATGAAAATGATCAACTGAATTCAAATAGGAAAGAATGCAAGAAGGAAATAGATGTTGTTTGTGGATTATTTCCAAGTTGCATTCCTCTGAATCAGCACGGCAAATTGTCACACGCATTCTTTCTTGGGTTTTTGTTAGTGATGAGTAAAGTTATAATGCTAATGTTCACTTGGTGTGATGATAGACACCTACCATGGCAGGACGGAGTAAACTCCCATTCATTGAAGTGGAGCTGACAAAGTATGGAATCAGCATCGAGACACGTGGATTTAGCCAGTTCACATTCAAGCATACCATGAATTTAGATGAAGCCATCCTGGAAGAGTCGGCCGTGAGGGAGCTGGTGGACAAATGTAACCTCCAAAAGTACATGGAAAAGGTCGAACAGGCTGTAGACTACAGCATGTGTGCGGACTTCTTAAGGAGCTTTGATGAAGGGAGGAGCTGTGGCACAATCACAGTAAGGGCGGGTGACTAGGAAAGAAGGGTGCAAGTGCCCCTTAATGCAAACATTGTCGAGAAAGCCCTGGGGCTTGTGCCTAAGAAAGAGAGGCGCCCAAAAAGAGATATGTATGCCATGATGGGAGTCAGAAAAGAGGACGTGCACATGGTGAATGGAATCAGTTTGACTGACATTCTAGGCCCTACGACAAGGATGCAAGCTAAAATGGTCCACACCCTTTTCTCGGGCCACAGATACAACACACTAATGAATAGAATCGGGGTGCCATTGCTGGAAAGCATCGTGGCAGGAGTTCTAGAGGAGGTGGATTGAAACAGCTTTGTCCAAAAAACTATCAGGAGTTCAGCCGCGCTCTTGGCTCCAGCCGCAGCACCAGTTGGTGGGGAATCTCCGGCCTCTACAGCACGATCCACAAGAAAAAAACCTGCCACAAAAGCCTCTACAATTAGATATGGAGGTGTCCCAATGACAATCATCGACGAGGCTATCAAGGATGCCGACGTAGAGGAAGAGAAAGCTACGCACCAAAGCTCACCTCACTGCAAGGAAGAAGGCTCGAGCGAAAAGATGGTAAGTGAAAAAGGAGAGCCGAAAATACCACCCACTCAAACAACCAAACCACAAAAGCAAATGAAGACTGACAAGAGGCAGAAGAAGAAGGAGGAAAGACTGAGCAAAGAGGAGCGGACCGAGGTGAAGAGGGCTCAAAGAGATTCAAGGAGGATGGAGGAGCAACGAAGAAAAAAGGAAGAGGAAGAACTCGAAAGAGTTAGAGAAGAGTCAAAAATAGCAGAAGAAGAGAGGCAAAGAAGGGCGGAGGAGGAAGCCGACGAGCTAAGGATGAAAGAACTAGCGGAGTTGGCAAAGGCCACTCGCAGATTTGTTGAAGATACCCATGGGGGAGGAGAGATCAACCCTTTGAGTCCCCACCATGAGGCTGAAGCAAGTGGCAGTGTGGAAGCAGCCCCAGTGATTGTAGGCAAGGGCAAGTCCCTATTGCACCCCCTGCCTTCCTTCTTCGTGCTGGTGCCAACCGACACCACAACCGCCCCGCAACCCATGCCCTCTCTGGACATGGCCCAACTGATGAGCATGATGCAGATACTTGTCAGTAAAGTGGCTAAGATTGTACCGAAAATCGGAGTGAAAAGACCCGCTGCTGCAGATGCTGAGTCCAAGAAATATCCGAAATGGCAAAAGCTAGAGGTGTCAACCACTACAGCCCCTACTCCCATGCCACTAGGTGCGGACTACGACGCTTATGTGGCTAAGCTCCTAGCACAATTGGACAAGGCAAAGGAAGAAAAGAAGGTGGCCCTAGTGGAGCTGGAGAAGGAAAAGGAAACTTCGACAGCCTTGTGGCTAGAAGATTCAAGGCAAGGAGCCAACTGAAAAAGGGAGGTGAAAGTGCTGCAAGATCAACTGGAAGCAAAAACCAAAGAAGCCCAGGACAATGAGAGCCACCTGAGACAAAGGTTGGTGGACAAAGAGCAAAACCTGGTGGCAGAGTAGCGGAGCTTAAAGTTGCTAGTGCAGCAATATACTGACCTAGAACAGAGAACTACCAAACTAGAAAGGTATGGACAGTTAGCAGCTCAAGAAGGTGAGCCAAGCAAGCGGCAAGAGGATACCATAGCAAAGCTGTGGTATGAACTCGAGAAACAAGATAGACTGGAGAGAGAGATAGAGTTCCTAGCATAGGAAAGGCCGGCAATCCTTGTAGCAGAAGCACAAGGGCTGCAACAAGAGGCACAACGGCTACAAGGTGCATTGGAGATTTCCAAGGAAGACATAGAGGCCCTCATGGCCATGGCCTTCACACAAAAAAGATTGCACTTTGCAGAGATCCAAAGCCACAAGCAGCTAGAGCAAGAAAAGTCAGAACTAATTGCAGAGGCAAAATAGAGATTCAGCATTGCAAATCAAGCAAAAGAAATTGCTGAAGAACAGCTGGCTCAAAAATCCAGGGAGTGGAACCAACTCTGGGTCTTAATAAATGAACAGTAGTAGGTGGTAACCACCTTGGAAAGTGAGCTGGAAAAGGGAAGAAGGAAGATGGATGAGAGAGCCAATGAGTGGGAAAAGAACAATTTTGAAAGGGTTAGGCAATTAACGGAATGATGGTGGCTGAGTGCGAGAGAGTGCTTGCCGAATCCAGGGCAGAAGCAGCCGATGTATGCGCCAACACACAAAGGCAAGCCTTTCTCAGCACAGTACTACATGTCACCCAAGCGGAGGGCAATGATTCAGTGGAGAAGGTAAGAAAGAAGCTAGAAATGACTATCCAAGCGCTAAGATATGGCCTTCAAGAACGCGAGCTTCCAACAAGCACAGGAATCACGAAAGAGTAGCAATTTCACTACCTGCGCCGTTCCGGCCTCTCCACTGTTGAGCTTAAGGAACTTGGGTTCAAAGAACAGGAGCAGCCAACACCACCACCACAAGTGGCCCCAGCAGTGGCCGAGCACAATGTCGAATAGGTTCCGGACTTGGAGCAAGATGCTGAAGAAGAACAACGAAGAATGCCTAGTCCGCCTCTACCAAGTCTCCCGTGTGAAGAGCTCGAAGATGCCCACATGCCCGAGCACATTGTGGTAGCCAAAAGAAGAAGGCAGGAACTGGCAGAGGAAGCCCAATGCAGAGCACGGTCACTACCCAGACAATTCCCGAAAGAGCCGGTGCCACTACGAGGGTATCCCAACCCTATCGATTGGCCTTAGGAATTGATCATATGGCATGATTGGGAGTTCCAGACGAGACCATTTGAGCTTTCATTTGCTTATCCACGCTCTCTGGATCATGCGTTGCTTCTAGGCATTCTAGCCAAGATCAAGGACCTGACCAATGATCTTGCAAACAGGTGGATAGAAGAAAGGAGCCTCATAATAACCAGGTGGAGGCAAGAGCCTGCAGATTATTGGCAGGACAAGGTAAATAGGGTTCCCAAAACCATCCAAGGCTACGAGGCACAGTCGAAGTGGAGGAGGAGGATTTGGAATGCCAATTTTGACGCCTGGACCACCTTCTGCAGCTCACTTTCTGAAGAACGCAATGACCCCATCTACATGTCCTACCCCCATAGGCATGGAGTTGATTATGACCGAACCATTCATGGGGATTTTAACTTTCCTAGAATATATAATGTAAATACTCGGATTCCCGAGGAATGCCTAGTTTTTAGAATAGAGGATCTCCTCCCATCTATCAACCACTTCCTCGCGGATTTTTCTTCTTGCCTGGATCCAGCCTTCCTAACCATCTGTAATTATCTTAGGCTTATCAAATTCCTATTAATGCAGAGACCTACAGCTGAGGAAGCCCACCTCCCTCCCCTCTTTTTTGACATCAACCTAGGAATAGATAGTAGGGCCATGACTAGATTAATGATGAGGGCAACCCTGCTTCCCTCCTTTTGCCTAGAAATCCTAGAGAATATGAATGATACCCGCTTCACAAGGTGCAATCATCCCTTCTTGTCATCCACACCTGTGAAGGCCCGGGCCGCTATTAAAGAATATCTACAAAGTTGCGCATTCCTATCCCAATGCTTGCGACCACCCCGTACTCCAGCTGAAGGTGATAGGCATTAGGTAGAATGCCTTCTTTGTATGCAATTCTCTTTAAAAAAAACGCACAAGGCTCACTTTGCTCACTACACCTAGGGTTCACCCCTAGCCCCTCCCCCCACTTCATGCTTAGGGCACATCAAGGATAGGACTTCGAGACCTATCACCCTAAGTTCTACACTACACCTCCAACAGCATACAAACTGGGTCCTTAAGTGTGGGACATTACTAAGGGCCTACCCAAGGTTAGACCCATCTCCCAATTCCACTGCACATGCACTTACACCACACCATGAGACAGACACACCCCTTAGGGAGTGCACAACTTTCTCTTGCAGGCTATGATCGTGACTCAGTGACTGACGACCCAGCTAAGGAGAACCATCCACGACATCCACTAATGACCAGGAATTTTTCCATAAGTCAGACAAACACCACTACAGTAGCTTCAGGAGCTTTTGCAAACTCCAATGGTTAAATGGGCCAACATGCTTGATGTGGCCGACCATCTGCCTACTAATGGCTACCATGACTCAACCAAATCAAGTAGACGGAAAACTTAGTGATGGACCCACCATTGGCATAGATCTTGGAACCTCATATTCTCCAAATGATTTCTTCAATGTCTTTGCATTGTATATTCTTCTCTCTCTCTTCTTGTTGATATCTGCAAAAAATATGTTACAAATGTTTATTAATCAGGAAGTGGAATCAGATATACACCTAAGTGGATATAATATGATATAAAAACTTACTCATTTATTATTAAGTTGAAACACAAATTAGCATGGTAGTTCAATATCTTCATTCTATAAATCCATCCTCACTTGATGTAGCATATACAATGATCTAATCTTTAGGATTACAATAATGTCCTCATTGAACCAAATACCAAGATCCACAATAGGATCTTTGTTAAAATTATCAAGATTTTGGTCTAAAGCAAAACCAGACTACCACCAACATAATTCCATCTAATATAAGAAAAACTAAGGATAAAATTTTGAGTAGCAACCATATATTTACAAGCTATAGAGTCTTGAACTATCTTACATATAATTTTTCCTTTTTTCCTAGTGTCCCATCCTTTAGCAATGAATTGTATGACATGATCATATGTTAGTCTCTTCATTGAAACCATGGCCTTTGATCTTCTTACCTCAGCATTAGAAAAGAAATCAATAAATGTATTAACAAGCATAAACAAAGTAACTTTTCTTAGCCTACTTGAGATATTAAATTTAATGCTCTCTATATCTCATAAAATGTTTTACATCTATAGCCCTTACTAGTAGTTGGACTTGGTAAAGGCCACTCAAAGCTTGAAAAATATGGCAAAAGAAGGGGGAATATTCATCCTTGTTGGCTATGCTATATGGGGGAAATACAAGAACGGTCATAAAACCATTCTTTGCAAGCTCTGTCTTCTTTCTACCTTTGTACATTTCTTCTCCAATTGAACCCTGTATAATATCAATAACATCAACAATAGACTCAACCGATTGCCATTCCTCAAGCTTAGAGGAGTAGACATATAGAAGACAAACAAATGTTATAATGGAAGACTTTAAACCAAGTTCAAGAAAACAAAGACTTTAAGAATCAAATTCTTACAATTTGGTCTACGCATTGAAAGATTTGAAGTTTCAGGTTCCAAATATAGCTCTCTATACATAAACACATATTGCACCAGTATCTCTTTTATGCTATTCTTATTTAGTCCAAGCTTGAAACCTCAGATTCTACACTTCCAAGCAGAGATAAACGAGCTCTTATGTCTTTAGCTTTTCCCATGTTTTGCGTGCTACATAGTGATCCAACTACCTTTGCTAGTGATAGTAGGAATCCATCTTCCATCTATTTGGAATGAGTTAAACACTAATATGGATGTGATTTGGGAGCTTTGATGCCTTGTTGAAGGTCAAATTTTTATATCCATGGCTGCACATGCACGCACACACGCGCACACACACACACATAGGACTAGACTACCACAAAGGAGAAAACATGAGAGGGATAAAAGAGAGAGAAAAATGAGTGCCAATCTTTTTACTAATTTGAATTTATATTAAATCAATTATTATCAAAAAGAGAGGGATAAAAGAGAGAGAAAAAATGAGTGCCAATATTTTTACTAATTTGAATTTATATTAAATCAATTATTATCATTAATCCATATATTTCATTAAATAAAAGTGGCTGAGACTATATGTCATTACTGCAAAGAATGTCATAATCATGAATATAAGAGGCTAAAAATAGATATTGATAATACAAATTTGTAATATTATTATGTATACATCTTTTTATAAAATGATTCTTTACATTTTTTTAAATAGAAGTTCTATTATGGAGGCTTTGCTCCTATTGGTTTAGAGCACTCTCTCTCTATCTCCTAAAAGGCATCTTTGAGACCTCAAAACTCCCCTAATGCCTTCTACCCTTTGGATCTTCTCACCCCTCCTCTTCAATTTTTCGTTCTCTATGCTTACTCTCTTTGATCCAATGACCATTGGTTTTGATCTACTTGTGGAGACCAAAAATAATATTGCAACTAGCCACTATGCTCCTAAGGCATCTTGGTTAATCCCTTCTCCTACAGGGTTAAGTGTAGATGTGGTAGATTTAGGGGTGGTGTGGCTTTTTTTCCCTATTGGGTTGGACTGATGTATCAATCAGCTTGTCCTACTTACCCAAAATAAATGTACTCAAAGGGTTATGCTCTCATGAATGAATAAGACTTTTTACTATCATCCATCTTGATTGTAAATGTTAGCTAAGGTGTTAAGTGATCAAATCACTTGGCTAAAAGCTGTGCTAATCGTATTAATGTAATATGGGGAACGTTTGATAAGATGTTAACATAAAGAATCTTATTGTCCAAATGCAACCCCAAGCGGAGGTTCTAAGTCCGACTCCTGCACTAATTACAGATGTGGTTCAAGAGAAAAAGTTCCTTCTCAAACAAATTAAGCCACCCGAGTTTGATGGCAAGGGAAGGATTGTTCAAGCTGACGCCGAGATCTAGATTGAGTCCATGGAGGACTATTTTGAGGCAGCAAGATCTGCACCTGCTAACCAACTCATGCTCGCCAAACTTAAGCTTACACGCGAAGCTTGACTTTGGTGGAAATAGTGGTGCAGAGACCAAGTGATCTCGGAGGGGACAGTCACTTGGGAGAAGCTTAAGGAAGCTGTGCGAGGGAGGTATCTGCCACTTGCCTACCGCACATAAAAGATGAATGAATTCTATGACTTGAAGCAGCTAGGATTATCCCTTGATGCATATTATTCAAAATTCATTTCACTCCTAAAGTACGCGCCTCCAATGGATATGACACAACAGGTGTCAAAATTCTGTGCTGGGTTGAATCCACCCATAAACACCTGATTGGAATCCATGCACCCAACAAACCTACAAGACGCACTCATTCGAGCTGCTCCAATAATACAGGAGGTACAGACCAAACCAAGGAACAACAGGATTCGGCCTTACAGAGATCAGAATAAGGGTATGTCTAGGGCTTAGACTAAGAGAGCGCAGGGTCAGAATTAGGGCCAAAGAAAGAAAGCTAGGGCCAATGCTATCAACAACTTTGTCCCTACACAAAGTAATGACGGCAACCCACGTTGCTTCCATTGCAACGAACTCGGACACTTCAAGAGGCAGTGTCCCAAGATTAGCAGAGGTCATCGCCAAGGGAAATTCCAAGGTGAAAATGGAGCTGCTCATGGCTAAGGAACCAACGTTATGGCCAGAGGAAGAAGCTCCAATGTTTCCAACAAGGAGCTGGACAATGAAGAAGATCCATCCATGGATGCTGACATTGAGAGGGCAATGGTTCACGCCGCTCTTCACAAGAAGGGTCCGAATCGCCAATTCTCGATGATTCAAACTCCATCAGATTATCAAGGTAAAGCTTCAAAACCCTAATTGACTGTGGCAGTACACATTCCTTCATTTCTCCAATCTGTGCAAAAAGATTAGGGATAGCCACAATAGATGCACCTACTTTACTTGTGGAGTTAGCAAATGGTCGAGAGGTTTCTTGTACTAGGCAAACTGCTAAGGTGAAATTCCTACTGGGTGGGAAGCCAACTTCGGTGAGATTCGGGGTAATGAACCTAGGTGTCCACGAATGTTTACTTAGAATGGATTGCTTAATACCCAATGATGCCCACATCCACTATGGGAAGGGCCAAGTCTCCTTCCGAAATTCTGAAGGGAAACTAGTCACGACTCAAGGAGAGGCTGGTAAGCCAAAAATACAGCTGTCAAAAGCAACACGGATAATAAAAGGTGTTAGAAAGGGCCTACCTGTCTACTGATTAAACTGAATAAGCTAGATCAAAATCAGGAATCTGGGGAAGAATCTTCATGGTTAAAGGAATACGTAGACATATTTCCTAACGATCTGACAGAACTTCCTCCTCAAAGGGAAGTCGACCACGAAATCAAACTGGCGCCAGGAGCTGCACCAGCCGCAAAGAGGATGTATAAGATGTCCATTCCAAAAGCTATCGAATTGAAAGAGCAACTCAAGCAACTGTTAGACCAAGGCTACATCCGTCCTAACAGTTCACCATGGGGAGCTCCAGTGCTGTTCCAAAAGAAGAAAGATGGAATGCTTCGTCTATGCATTGACTACAGAGGGTTGAATCAATCAACCATCAAAATAAAATACCCCATTCCAAGAATAGATGAATTACTTGACCACATTCAAGGAGCAAAGATCTTCTCTAAGATAGATCTCAGATATGGATATTAGTATATAAGGATCAAGGAAGAAGATATCCCAAAAACTGCATTCAGTACAAGGTATGGACACTTTGAATTCCTAGTGATGTCATTCAGGCTAACGAATGCTCCTACTACAAGTTGATGCAGGATATCTTTAGGCCCTATCTTGATGACTTCGTACTCGTCTTCTTTGACGATACCCTAGTCTACTCTAAACAGGAAAAAGATCATGAACCCCAGCTTTGCATTGTTCTTGAAACAATGAGAGCACACAAGCTTTATGCCAAGAAGAAGAAGTGTGCATTTTTCAAGTGACAGATTGAATATCTGGGATTCATTGTATCAGCGGAAGGAATTTCAATAAATCTAGCTAAGGTCAGAGATATTCTGGAATGGCCAACACCAACTTTTGTCAAAGAAATATGTAGCTTTCTTAGATTGACAGGATGGTACATGATTTTCATCAAAGATTGTGCTTTGATTGCAGCACCTCTAACTAATCTACTAAAGAAGCAAGTAGCAATTGTATGGTCACCTACGGAACAGACCAGCTTTGACAGACTAAAGCAAGGCTTAGTATCAGCACCCATCTTGAAACTTCCTGATCTTAATAAGGAGTTTGAAGTGGTAACTGATGCTAGCGCACTTGCTATAGAATGTGTAATTATGCAAGAGGGTCATCCCGTAGCATATTCTTCAAGAAAATTGATGAGCTATGAAAGGAATTATGCTACCCACGATCTGGAGCCGTTGGCTATCATCCATGCCCTCAAAATTTGGAGGCATTACTTGCTAGGTAGCAAATTTTCCTTAGTGACGGACCACAAGAGCCTTAAATGGATTTTCACTCAGAATGAGCTCAACATGAGGCAACGTCGATGGATCGAAGTGCTGGAAGAATATGATTTTGAAATCAAATATAGGCCTGGAAAAGAGAATGTAGTTACCGATGCACTCAGTCGTCGCAAGGCATTTCTAAATTCTCTTATTTTGCAAGATCCATCAACACCAAGGTCGCTAGCCACAAAGGTATCAATGCCAAATAACCCAATTCTTGAGCTAGCTAAAGAAGATATTGAGATGACAAGCTCAACACATGTGGACATTGATGATGGACCGCCTGATTAGATGGGTCCACATGTCTACACTTAGCATGTCGGTGGTCATTATGACTCTCACATGGCCACTGACTCATTACTTATTATATTCAGGTTGTTACACCTATTTGCAGCTGGCATGGTTATAGCGCCAGTCGACTAGTGTAGTCGGTTATGCATTGTTTGACTTAGTAGGCCACTTTCCTTTATCTTTATCTTATCTATACTTTGTGTACATTGTAAAGAATGTGAAAGAAGAAGAAGAAACCAACAAGAAAACGTTTTGGCCTCCATCTCTCTTCTTGTCTCTTGAGTGAGCTTCTCCTTGTGCATCCTGTGTGTGTTCGACGCAGCATCTTGAGCAAGTCCCCCCACCACACGATTCTTTACATGGTATCAGAGCCGCACCACTGAGAGAGGCTGATTTCGAAGGCTGAAGCAAAGGAGAAGAAGCAAGGTTCGAGCAAGCAAGCCACGGGTAAGAAGCTCTCCCATCCTTCTGTCAAGATTGTGGGAGAGAAGGAAGGAGTCTCGCTTGAAGCTTTCTTGCTTGCACAATGGGGGAAGACACACAAGGGTGGAGGCTGAAAACAGTTTTCCTCTTCTTAGTTGTGTAAACCAAAAGAACTCTAGTACAAAGAAATAGAAGAACCCTATATATGGGTCTCAAACCAAACTCAACTAACTAAGGTGGCATACTAACTGAGCCACGAACTAGAGTAGATAAGGATAGCTATCATGTAGCTATTATTCATGGGCGGTGTACCAACCGCGTCTGCAACTGACAAGTCGGTGACATAAATATACAACGGTCACCCTGGCGTATCACGAGTGGAGCTCGATATCTCAACACACCCCCTCGAGCTCAATCCCAATTCCTGCACACCAAGCAGGTCTCTGAACTTGCGCAGCTTCTCTGCGCCCAATGCCTTCGTGAATATGTCAGCTACCTGATCCTTTGTGCTGACATAAACTAGATCAATAAGACCTAGTAAAACCCTCTCTCGCACATAGTGATAATGCACCTCAATGTGCTTTGTTCTAGCATGATAGACTGGGTTATTTGCCAAGTGTATACTACTCATGTTGTCACAATAAATGACAACTGGCCCATCTGTAGACTGATGCATATCATAAAGTAGCTTATGCAACCAAGCTACCTCACATGCAGCCATTGCTGCACCCCTGTACTCAGCCTCTGTGCTTGACAAGGCAACTGTAGGCTGTTTCTTGCTGCTCCAAGTGACTGCAGCACTCCCAAAAGAGAATACATATCCACTGGTAGATCGTCTATCAGAAATACTACCAGCCCAATCAGCATCAGTGTATCCATGCAACTGTATCTGAACCCCAGTCTCATAAAATAGTCCATACTGCAATGTGGACTTCACATACCTGAGTATGCGTCTAGCCGCATCCAAATGTGGTTTCCTTGGAGCCTGCATAAACTGACTTACCAATCCAACAGCATAGCTCAAATCTGGCCTGGTAATAGTCATATAAATCAAACTTCCTACTATGCGTCTGTACATAGTAGGGTCTTCTAGAAGCTCACCTGCATCTGTGCTCAGCTTCACATTTTGCTCCAAAGGAACTGAAATAGGCTTACAGCCTGTCATCCCATATTTGGACAGCATGTCCAATCCATACTGCCTCTGCAAGAGCTGTATCCCACTTGGTGATCTAATCACCTCAATGCCCAAGAAATAACGCAGCTCTCCCAAATCCTTCATCTCAAACTTCTGCTTCAATAGCATTTTCACATGAAGGATATCTTCAACACTGTCACCTGTCATAATCAAATCATCAACATAAATGACAAGTAGCATAATACCTTTCTCTGTTTTTCTCACATAAAGTGAGAAATCTGCCTTGGAAATCTGAAAGCCAATAGTGACAAGATACTGTCCTATCTTGTCTGACCATGCTCTAGGTGCTTGCTTCAAGCCATACAAGGCTTTCTTCAACCTGCAAACAAACTCAGGATGAACAGCATGCACATAACCTGGTGGCTGCTCCATATAGACCTCTTCTTGCAAATCACCATGCAAGAAGGCATTCTTTACATCCATCTGATGTAAAGACCATCCCTTTGATGCAGCCATAGCAATGACTGCTCTTATAGTTGCCATCCTTGCAACTAGACTGAATGTTTCTTCATAGTCAATGCCATATGTTTGTGCATACCCCTTGACTACTAATCTTGCCTTGTATCTGTTCACAGAACCATCTGCATTGTGCTTCACCTTATAAACCCACTTACAGCCAATTGCATTCTTACCTTTAGGCAAAGGTACTAACTCCCATGTAGCATTTTCTTCCAAGGCATCCATTTCTTCATCCATGGCTTTCTCCCATTTTTCTTTTCCCATGGCTTGCTCAAAAGATGTGGGTTCTGGTTCCTGTATCACTTTGACCATATATGCATAGTGAATGGCTGTAAATCCATCATATTTTAGCCTATCCACAGGATACCTAGCTCTCGTAGACCTGCGCAAAGTAGGTTCACTCCCAGGTGCTCTCAAAACATCCCTGGTCTTCCTTACTCCAGGTGTAACAATAGAAGGAATACCCAACTCATCATCAATGCTCTGTTCTGAGCCACTGGATTCACCATCCACATAAGAATGACCTGCATTCACATCAAACATGGGCTGATCAACCTTCTCTTTTCCTTTTCGTGATACCTGCATACCACTATCTGCATTGCTTTGAGAAGATTCTCCTGATCTCAATCTGCCTGTCCATGGCGAAGAATGTGAACCACTGCTAGAGGACGCTCCAGGTCCACTAATATTTTGTGACTGCTGCTGTGAATTCTGTGTAGCATTACCATTTTGTGCATCTTCATCATCAATCACATTTACTGGTTTATACCAGCTACTCATCTCATCAAAAACAACATCTCTGCTCACTGTAAACTTACGAGTAGAAGGGTTATAGCATCTATACCCTTTTTGCTGCAGAGAGTAACCAATAAAGATGCACTTCTCAGCTTTTGGATCCAACTTGGATCTCAGCTCATCTGGCACATGTACATAGGCAATGCAACCAAAAATTTTCAAATGAGAAATATCTGGTTTCCTACCAGTATACCTCTCCTCTGGAGTCATTCCATGTATTACTGCAGTGGGAGTCCTGTTCATTATGTAAACTGCTGTAGCAACTGCTTCAGCCCAATAAAAATCTGGCAAGTCTTTTTCATTGAGCATGGCACGAGATACCTCTCCAATATGCCTGTTTTTCCTTTCTGCAATTCCATTTTGTTGTGGGGTATAACTGCATGAATATTGCTGCTTTATGCCATGCTCCTGCAAGAACTTTGCAAACTCATTTGAGAGGTACTCTCCCCCTCCATCTGACCTTAGGTATTTTATTTGCAGACCTGTTTCTTTTTCAGCCATAGCTTTAAGAGTTTTGAAATGCCCAAAAACTTCACTTTTCTTTTTCATAAAATACACCCAAACTTTTCTGCTATAGTCATCAATAAAAGTGACAAAATAATGACAGCCTCCAAGAGATGCAGCTTTAGTTGTCCACACATCAGAGTGAATTAATTCCAATGGCTTCTCACTCTCTTGAACATGTCTAGGAAATGGTTTCCTTGCCTGTTTTCCAAACTGACAGGCTTCACATACCTTATGCATTTCTGCAACCTTGAATTTGGGCAATCCTGCAACAATATTTTGGGCCTGCATTGATTTAAGTCGCTGTACATTAACATGACCAATGCGTTTATGCCAGATATCAATATCTGCAACTACACCGGTCCCATGTGCAAACATTGCTGCACTCAATTCAGACATGTCTGCATCCAATGTAAACATTCTGCCCTTCTTCTTTCCTTTTGCTATCAAGCGACCTTTATTTTTCATATCCTCAACAAAGCATCCATGAGGATTAAATCTGACCTGCAAGCCCTGTTCAACCATTTGACCAACTGAAACCAGATTCTTGGTGATATTCGGGACATGAAATACATCGGACAGGTATTTCTTTTTCCCACCCTGCATAGACAAGGGAATTTTTCCAATCTGCACAATAGGATGTGCAGTATCATCACCAGTCTCCACAAATCCTGGTTTTTCCATTTTCCTTGCATCCTCCATCCATTCTGCATGACCTGTCATGTGGTTTGATGCACCTGAGTCAACATACCATACATCATTGCTTTCTTCTGCACTTGTCATAGAATTGTTCATGTGCTGCACCATGAACAAATGCTCATTTCTGTCATCACCCTGTCTACTAGAAGATGCATAATTCCCTTGTTGCAGTTTTCCATTCATGATGTCATTCTGCTTTTTATAGCAGTCTTTAGCCATATGACCCATTTTACCACAGTAGTAGCATTCAACATTACTGTTTGCATTTTGGCCTCTTTGCCATCCACCACGACCTCTTTGGCTCCCCCTGCCTCTAGAGTTACCACGTCCTCCTCCATAGGACTGGTTTTCTTGAGTTTGCTGCATATTCTGATTTCTGCCACGGCCTCCAAATCGGCCTCCTCTACCTCTGCCTCTACCTCTTCCAGCATTTGAGTAGAAGACAGCTTCTTTTGAAGTTCCTCCTGAAGAAGATGCACCACCATTTCTCTGCTCCTCAGAAATTAGAAGAGCAATCAACTCCTCAAAATCAGGAAATCTTTCACGAACTGAAATGGATGTCCGAAACTGTGCATAATCCTTTCCTAGACCATTCAAGGTCACGGAAACTAAATCATCATCTTCCACTGGCGACCCAATGGAAGCAAGTGCATCTGCAATCTTCTTCACCTTCATGTGGTAGTCGTTGATGCTCATACTTTCTCTTTGCACATTATGCAACTCTTGCTTGAGCTGCATTTTCCTGGCTTGCGTATTTGTGCTATACATTTTTGACAAAGTATCCCATGCCTCCTTTGGCGTACTTGCATCCTGAATATGCACAATCATAGAGTCTGAAATACTGATAGACAGCCAATACATAACTTTCCTGGCTCTCTCATGCCATGTTTTAAATGCCTGCATTTGTTGTTGATTGGGAACATCAGGAAGAACTGGTTCTTCTTCATTTCCTGCAACAAATTCCCAATATCCTTTTCCCATAAGGAAATTCGTCATTCTAAACTTCCATGCCTGGAAGTTGTTCTTGTCAAGCTTTTCAGTGACAATCTGTGAAAGAGAATCAGACGCCATTACAGAATACTGTAAGAAATTCTGTCACTGCAAAAAACATAGCTTCACCCTCACAAGGGCAAATCTGCAAAATTGGCGAAAGTGGTATTTGACCACACAGTCACTTCCTAGTGACGATTTTGCATAAACAGGAACCAAGGATGATTCTGAAACTCCCAATGTCTCTGCGCACAAGCATACGATGCAATTTCTACAGTAACTTTTCACCGACCTGTAGAACAGTGGTCGCACAGCATAAAACTGAGCCTTTTCTTGAGTGCGTGCAGAAAACTTCCGTCTGCAAAACAGGCCCCGAAATGGCCTCAAATAAAAAAAACAAGGTCGCCAGGGGCTAAAGCCCTCTCCCGCAGCATATACTGCCCTCTTGCTTCACCGCGAAGGGCGTCTCAACCTGAGACAATGCACTCCTGCAATTTCCGGCTGTGCTACCTGCAGAGATCTGCTCCCAAAACAGGAAATGAAAGCAACATTGCTCCTCTTACCAGACCACCGCGAGCTTGGCTTGCTTTCTTGAGCTCCTTACCACGAACAAGGCTCTGATACCATGTCAAGATTGTGGGAGAGAAGGAAGGAGTCTCGCTTGAAGCTTTCTTGCTTGCACAATGGGGGAAGACACACAAGGGTGGAGGCTGAAAACAGTTTTCCTCTTCTTAGTTGTGTAAGCCAAAAGAACTCTAGTACAAAGAAATAGAAGAACCCTATATATGGGTCTCAAACCAAACTCAACTAACTAAGGTGGCATACTAACTGAGCCACGAACTAGAGTAGATAAGGATAGCTATCATGTAGCTATTATTCATGGGCGGTGTACCAACCGCGTCTGCAACTGACAAGTCGGTGACATAAATATACAACGGTCACCCTGGCGTATCACGAGTGGAGCTCGATATCTCAACACCTTCCACTCTTTCTCTTGGATAGTGCCTATGGAGGCACCGGAAGCAGGGCAGAGCAAAAATCTCAGATTGCAGTGAGATTTGGTGTGCGCGAAGAGCACTGTGTTTTCTACAGATTAAGCCCTTTAGGGCTTAACCACAGTTATTTTGGGCATCTGAGGCCGTTTCAGGGCCCATTTTAGAGCCGCAAGGTTGCGGACAGCAATTTCAGGGTACAGTGTGACTTCGACTGTATTGACCGAAAGTGGATGCACAGGTTACAGATTTCAGATCTGTAAGTTCAAAGGTGTTTACCAGTGCGTAAACGCAAGGTTTATCTGCAAACAGGTTGCAGATTGCATGTATTGTTGAGCAGACAGTGAAAAAGGCTGTCTGGTGTATTGCTGTGCACTACAAGTCGAGGGTTGCACAAGATTTCCTTGCTGTTTGGTATTAATTTTATGATAATGGCAGAGAACAGTGGAAGCCCCATCATTGAGAAGCTCGAAAATAGCAACTACCCTTCATGGAAGTTCCGTGTCACGAACTTTCTTATTGGAAAGGGCCTCTACGAGTTCATTTCAGGTGAAGAAAAGGAGCCGGAGGTGAGTGATCCTCCAACTGCAGAAGAGACAAAGGCACGAAAGGAATGGAATGCAAAAGACAAGAAGGTTATGTATTGGTTGTGTGCAGTAATTGACACTAATATGCTGGGATACATTAGAAATGCAGAGAATTCATATGCAGCTTGGACCATACTTGAAAGTATGTTTTCTGTAAATACAAAGGCACGAAAGATTCAACTCAAGCAAAAGTTGAATACATTAAAGAAAGGGAAGATGTCTATCAATGAGTATGCACTGAAGGTAAGAAGCATTGCAGATGCATTGGCAGCGATTGATGCAATGCCCGATGATGATGATTTAGTGTCGTCTACCTTGGGTGGACTTAACAATGAAAAGTCTTGAAAGTCCTTTGTAACTTCCGTATATGTCAGAAATCAATTTCCAGATTTCGATGAGTTGGTCTCTCTTATGATCACTGAAGAGATCAACATGTAGAGTGAGACATCTGAAAGAAGTGGTGAATAGGTCCAAGCTTTCTACTCCAGTTCAGGAAGGGGACGTGGCAAGTTCTCTTCAAGAGGCCGTGGTACAGGACATGGTAGTGACAACCAGCAAAACAGATTGAATCAGCAATTTGGTGATATGCAGGTTTCAGGAGGTCACGGTAACTTTAGAGGCAGGGGAGCTTTAGAGGAAGAGGTGGATGGCAGAACAAAGGCTCTAACAACTCTAGTATTGTGTGTCACTACTGTGGCAAAACAGGTCATATTGTAGCCCAATGTTATGCTAAGAAAGATGATATCCGCAGTGGTAAGTTGCAGCGAGGAAACTATGCATCCTCTTCACGACAGAATGAAGACAAAAATGAACGTCTGTTTGTTATGTAGCATATGCTAAATGCTGTTACAGGAAAGGAAACACATGATGATGTTTGGTATGTTGATTTAGGTGCATCCATCAGCCATGTAGAATGGTTTGGAGAGATGCAGGATTTGCAAAATGCAGGTTATGTGTAGACGGGTGATGATTCATGCCACCTAATTTCACACATTGAAAAAGTTCCCTTGTCCTTGCATGATGGTAAGACAAAGAGTATTTCAGATGTATTACATGTGCCATCTATTACAAAGAACTTGGTGTCAGTCGGTCAAATGGTAGAGCAAGGGCTGCAAGTCAGATTTAATGCAAAGGGCTGCTTTGTAGAAGACTTCAATGACAAGTGCACGGTGGTAGCAAAGGGAAGTAGAGTTGGACGTATGTTTACTCTAGATGCTGGAATTCCTACTATGAATGCTGCTATGTATGCCAAAGGAAAAGGTGTTGTTGCAGACATTGAAATTTGGCACAAACGCATTGGACATGCAAATGTACAGAGGCTGAAATTAATGCAGTCCAAAGGGTTGGTTATATGTTTGCGTACATTTAGAGTTGCAGAATTTCATAAGGAATGCAAAGCATGTCAGTTTGGTAAGCAGGCAAGACAACCCTTTTCACATGACAGAGATGTAAGCATAAATATCCTTGATGTTGTGCATACAGACATTTGGGGACCTACACAAAATGTATCTCTTGGAGGCAGTTCATACTTTGTCACATTCATTGATTATTATTCTAGAAAGCTGTGGGTATATTTTATGAAGGAAAAGAGTGAAGCGTTTGATCACTTTAGAACTTTCAAGGCTGCAGTTGAAAGAGAAACATGCTTGAAAGTAAAGTGCTTGAGGTCAGATGTAGGGGGAGAGTACCTCTCGAATGAGTTCAGTGATTTTCTGAGGTCTCATGGGATAAAGAGACAGTTCACATGCAGGTATACCCCACAGCAAAATGGGGTTGCGGAAAGGAAAAACGGACATATTGCAAAAGTTGCACGCGCCTTGATGGTGGCTGAAAAGAATATGCCCAAGCATTTCTGGTCTGAGGCTGTTCATACTGCTGTTTATATTATGAACAGAACCCCCACAGCTGCAGTTCATGGTATGACCCCCGAAGAATGTTTTACAGGTAAGAAGCCTGATGTTTCACACTTGAAAGTGTTTGGCTGCATTGCGTATGTTCATGTGCCAAATGAGTTGCGGAAGAAACTAGATCCAAAGGCTGAAAAGTGTGTCTTTATTGGATACTCTTTAGAGCAGAAAGGGTATGGCTGTTACAACCCTGTCACATGTAAGTTCAGAGTGAGCAGGGATGTCATCTTTGATGAAATGAGCAGTTGGTATGCATCTAGTGGTGATGCATTGGATGATGATGATCATGATCATGATACTCATGTGCAGGCTGAAAAGCAAGAATCACGGACTCTTAGCGGACTAGAGACATCATCTGGTAGTCCTTGGTCAGGGAGACTAAGGAGTACCTCTACATCTTTAGGTGCATCTAGTAGCACTACAGGTAAAGACAAAGGAAAGAATAAAGTGTCAGAAGGCATTGATGCAGTTCTTGATGGAGACTCCAGTGGCTCAGAGAGCTTGGATGATGAGCTTGGCATTCCTTCAGTGAGGACTCCAGGTGTGCAGAGAGCACGCGTTAATGCAAAGACTCCATTGAGTGATCCAGTGGTACGCAGGTCTAGCAGGGTGAGATACCCTATTAAAAGATTTGGTTTTGAAGGTTATGCAGCTCACCATTATGCTTATATGGTGAAACTAGTTGAGGATGTTGAGCCCACATGTTTTGAGGAGGTTGTTGGTCATGCTCATTGGGATGCAGCAATGGATGAGGAGATGACTGCATTAGAGGCCAATAAGACTTGGGATCTAGTATCTTTGCCGACGGGCAAGAAAGCCATTGGATGTAAGTGGGTTTATAAGATTAAGCACAATGCAGATGGTTCTATTAGTAGGTATAAAGCTAGGCTGGTTGCAAAAGGCTATGCCTAGACATATGCCATAGATTATGATGAAACCTTCAGTCCAGTTGCTAGGATGGCAACTGTCAGATGTGTGATTGCGTTGGCAGCAGCCAAAGGTTGGAGGTTGCAGCAAATGGATGTGAAGAATTCCTTCTTGCATGGTGATTTGCAGGAAGAAGTGTATATGGATCAGCCAGCAGGTTATGAAGATTTAGAGCATCCCACGTATGTGTGCAGGTTGAAGAAGGCGCTCTATGGGCTCAAACAAGCACCTAGAGCATGGTCTGACAAGACTAGAGAGTATCTTGTCAATATTGGCTTTTATGTTTCTGATGCTGATCACTCACTTTATGTGAGAAAGGGAGATGCAGGTTTGGTCATCATAGTCATCTATGTGGATGACTTGATTATTACAGGTGATAGTGATAGTGGGATTGAAGTGAAGGACTTTTTGAAGAAGAAGTTTGAGATGAAGGATTTAGGTGAGCTAAGGTACTTCATTGGCATTGAGGTGATCGGATGTGATGATGGTATATGGCTCTCCCAAAGACAGTATGGCTTGGATATGTTGTCCAAGTATGCTATGACAGCATGCAAACCACTTTCAGTCCCCTTGGAGCAGAATGTAAAGTTGAGTGCTCATGTTGGGGATGAGATAGAAGACCCTACTATATTCAGGAGGATAGTGGGGAGTTTGATCTACATGACCATTACAAGGCCAGACTTGAGCTACGTTGTTGGTGTTGTGAGTCAGTTTATGCAAGTACCTAGAAAGCCACATTTGGATGCAATCAGACGCATATTGAGATATGTGAAGTCCACATTAGATTATGGATTTTTCTATGGGGCAGGTACAGATGTACAGGTATTTGGATACACAGATGCAGATTGGGCTGGTAGTATGTCTGATAGAAGATCTACCAGCGGATACATGTTCTCTCTTGGTAGTGCAGCAGTTGCTTGGAGCAGCAAAAAGCAATCTAGAGTTGCTTTGTTGACTACAGAGGCTGAGTATAGAGGTGCTGCTGTTGTAGCATGTGAGGTAGTATGGCTACAAAAGTTAATGGCTGATTTGGATGTGCAGGTGGAAGGTCTAGTTGTCATTTATTGTGACAACATGAGGAGTATACAGTTGGCTAGGAACCCTGTGTTCCATGCCAGGACAAAACATATTGAGGTACACTACCACTTTGTGAGAGAGAAGGTACTAGCAGGTGAGATTGACTTGGTGTATGTCAGCACACAGGATCAGATAGCTGACATCTTCACGAAGGCATTGAGTACAGAGAAGCTTCAAAAGTTTCGAAGCTTACTTAGAGTTGCAGAGATGCAGTTGAGCTTGAGGGGGAGTGTTGAGATGACAAGCTCAACACATGTGGACATTGATGATGGACCGCCTGGTTAGATGGGTCCACATGTCTACACTTAGTATGTCGGTGGTCATTATGACTCTCACATGGCCACTGACTCATTACTTATTATATTCGGGTTGTTACACCTATTTACAGCTGCTGGCATAGTTATAGCGCTAGTCGACTAGTGTAGTCGGTTATGCATTGTTTGACTTAGTAGGTCACTTTCCTTTATGTTGTATCTTATCTATACTTTGTGTACATTGTAAAGAGTGTGGAAGAAGAAGAAGAAACCAGCAAGAAAACGTTTCGGCCTCCATCTCTCTTCTTGTCTCTTGAGTGAGCTTCTCCTTGTGCATCTTGTGTGTGTTCGACGCAGCATCTTGAGCAAGTCCCCCCACCACGTGATTCTTTACAGAAGAGGCATATCATGACCCCTTCTATCAAAAAATGCTAATGGATATCCTCATCAAGGATCAAGACCCAAAGCTAAAGATGAAGTATCAATAATTCTCTGTCAGTAGTGGACTTGTCTACTTTAGGACAAGATTATGTATCCCTGCAAGCCAAACTCTCAAGCAAAAGATACTGTGGGAAGCCCATGACTCCCCTTTCTCAGGACATCCTGGCTATGCCAAGACCCTTAATGCGGTCAAAAAGAGCTATTATTGGAAAGGCTCAAGGGTGACATTCTCAAATATGTCAGGAATGTTTATCTTGTCAATGCATTAAGGCAAAACATGTCAAAATTCCTGGGAAATCGCAACCACTTGATATTCCCCAAATGAAATGGGAATTCATTAGTATGGACTTCATTGTTGGCCTACCCCAAGTTCAGGGAGGATATAACTCTATTATGGTTATAGTGGATATGCTCACCAAGGTCGCACATCTCATCCCTATCAAAACAAACTATAAAGCTTCAGACATCGCAAGTTTATTCATCAAGGAAATATTCAAACTGCATGGGTTACCAAGAAGAATCATTAGTGATCGTGACTCTCTCTTCACATCACACTTCTTGAGGGCTATCTTTGAGGCTATTGGAACTCAACTCTGTTTTAGTACAACTTACCATCCCCAAACTGATGGTCAAACAGAATGAGTCAATCAAGTCATTGAAGATATGCTTAGGGCATACTACTATCGCGAACCCAAAAAGTGCATTCAATACTTACCACTAGTTTGCCTACAATGCTTCTTACCAACAGAGTATTCAGATGACCCCTTTTCAAGCATTGTTGGGCATGATTGCCATAGCCCTTTGAGCTTCTCGGATCCAACTTTGAGGGTAGAAGCTTCAAGGCAGATGCTAGAAGACATGGATGATCAAATCAAATCAATAAGACAAGACATCCAAGCTGCCAAGGATAGACAAAAGGCATACCCTGACTTGAAACGGCAAGACAGATCCTTTGTCGAAGGTGATATGGTCTTCCTCTATGTACGCCCTAAAAAGAGTTCATTGTCCTTGGGGGAGTACAAGAAGATAAGTCCAAAGTATTGTGGACCTTATAAGATCACTAAGTGCCTAGGGCCTAATGCTTACAGACTACAGCTGCCCGCAACCCTAAAGATTCATAATGTATTCCACATTAGCCTATTGAAAAAGTATCTACCTAATTTGAATCATGTACTTGATGATCAACAAATTGTAATGCCTAGCCAAGGGGTCCTTGAGCTACGGCAGCCTGATAGAGTCCTAGATGTCAGGGCGAGGCATTTGAGGTCAAGGACCTTGAGAGAATACCTCATCTAGTGGAGAGATTATCCCGAAGAGGATGCCACCTGGATAGATGAAGATGCTCTCAACTAACAATATCCCCAGGTCCTCTCGAGATGAGGACATCTCGATTCCTCTAAGGGGGAGAGGATGTAATATTCCCGTGCTTCCCCCCCCCCCCCCCCGTGCCCCCCACCCATAGGAACTTCTGCCCCTTAATTTTTAAAAAATTTTATTAACCTTAATTCAAATTTTTTTATCCCTTTCTCTCTCCCCGCCGTTGGTATGTCGGGGAGAGAGAGAGAGGGAGTGAAGTGCAGTAAATGGGGGGCACACAGCCCCCAAGTGGGAGGGGTGGCGGCCATGCCACCCTCCTCCCCCTCCTATAAAGGGGAGGCTCCCCCCTCCCTACGTCGAATAGTGCGCCCCCTCCCCAGCTCGTCCGCAGGAGGAGAACCTCCCCCCCCTCGTCAATCTTCCTAGCGCATCCCCTCTGTGCAATAGCAGTAACCCCTGGGGCTTCTGACAGAAACTCCCCCACCCCCCCCCCCCCCCCCCGTGCGGCAGCAACAGCGCCCCCCCCTAGGGCTTTCGACTGAAACCTCCCCCTCCCTCCTGGGGCTTCTGACAAAAACTCCCCCGCCCCCCGTGCGGCAACAACAGCACCCCCCCTGGGGCTTCTGACTAAAACCTCCCCCCTCCTCGTTGGCCAACGTCTAAACCCCCCCCCCCCCCCCCCCCCCCCCGTGAATAGAAGAAAAATAAGAGGTATAAGGAGAGAAGAGAGAAGAAGAAGAAGGAGAAAAAGAGGTAGAAGGAGAGAAGAGAGAAGGAGAAGGAGAGAAGAGAGGAGGAGAAGAAGGAGAAGAAAAGGCAGAAGAGGAAGGGGAGAGGGAGAGAAGAGGAGAAGGAGAGAGAGAAGAGAGAGGGAGAAGAAGAAGAGAAGAAGGAGAAGAAGAGAAAAAGAAGTAGAAGAGGAAGAGGAGAGGGAGAGAAGGAGAGAGAGAGAGAGAGAGAGAGAAGAAGAGAAAAAGAAGTAGAAGAGGAAGAGGAGAGGGAGAGAAGAAGAGAAGGAGAGAGAGAGAGAGAGAGAAGAAGAGAAAAAGAAGTAGAAGAGGAAGAGGAGAGGGAGAGAAGAAGAGAAGGAGAGAGAGAGAGGGAAGGAGAATAAGAGAAGGAGAGAGAGAAAAGAGAAGGAGAAGAAGAAAAGAATGAGAAGAAGAGAGAAAGAAATAGAAGAGGAAGAGGAGAGAGAGAGAGAAGAAGAGAAAAAGAAGAAGAAGAAGAGAGAGAGGGAGAGGAGAGAGAGAAAGAGAGGGAGTGAGGGTTCGTGAGTAGAGAAGGTATCGAGGGCCGTGCCGAGGAGCCACGTTCTTGAAGCCATCTTTTTCAAGCCACCCCCTCAGCGAAGAACCCCTTCTCATGACCTTTCCTACCCGAGCTTGTTGTCTTGAAGGCCGTTAAGGTCCAGACTATCCAAACTTCGCATGGAAATGGCTCCCAAAAAGAGAGTTGCGGGAAGTGTAAGCGCCAAAGTTACCATTGGTACTCGTAATGCGGGAGAGGCGAGTGGGGTGGCCAAAGCAGCAAATGCCCCTACGATGACGAATCAAACCTAGGTTTCTTTTGAATATCCTAGGTTTTATAATCAATGTTGATTAAGCATATTCTGTATTATTTCTAGAAGAAGAAATAAAGGGGTAGCTACATGCATGGAACAAGAACGAGTCTTAGGATTTTTTGTTTACTCTAAGTGCTAGGTTGCATGCATGAAATGGTAGAGTAAGGAGTTCGTATAAGTTTATATGCATGGAATGATAGCTTTTACACACATAAAATGATAAGGTTTTTGCATTATTTCACATAAAATAATAGCTTTTAAACCAGTGCAGTGCATGAATAGTCATTTAGAATTCATGCTTCACAATCATGATTACAAGAAACACACAAAATGTTAGTTTCCATTCGTAAGATGCATTTGCACCGATGGATAGAAACCTAGACTTTCATATATGCAAGTCACATGTGATCCGGTGCATTAGGAATAAGTATTCATTGCCGGGTATGAAGAGAGTTAAAGGTCATTTGGGATGTACAAATATATTAAATGCACCATGTGCATGATGGGTAAGTTTGATTGGAAAATTCTGCATAGTATCGCACTAAGAGAAATGGAAGGAACGCATGTATCTAGACTATATCCTGAAGGCCTAGATGGAAGGTCTTGCGTTGCCGAGTGTGTTAACTGAACTTGGTTAGAGGGAGATGAATAGAGAACCGGTTGAATTAAAGACCCTTGGTTGGGTTGCGAAAAAGGCATGTCCATTGCCTTGGTTGACCAGTTAATGCTTTAAGTTAGGGTTAAGATACCATAAGGTAAAACCCAAGGGGAAGAGCAAGTCAAAATAAATTAACCTACCAAGAACATTTGCTTGCTTGATCTTTTTTGAGATTATTGGGATCTCGCCAAGTCACGAATGATCCAAGATCGGATGCTGGGAGCATCCGGGAAAAAGGAATCATACCTTAGCAGTTGGTCATACGAACGGCCTCCGAAATGTTTGTGATTGTACATTTAGGTACATTAATTTGTCACACTATCAAAAGTACGAAAGAATGGTGCGATATTAGACCCAGATCTTGCAAATAGTTCCATAGAGAGAAGTGGATCAACGATATATATGGTTCTATGGATATTGAGAGTGAGAGAGGAGACAAATGCCCTGCAGTCAATAGCAAAAGCTATTTGAATCAATAAAAATATAAATTATACTTGAACCTATAAGCCTTACCTTATGCAAAAAAAACAAAAAAATATAAGCCTTACCTTATGCAACAAAAAACAACGGAGTCAGATAGTTGGACATTCCTTTTCTCCAACATGGGCTTGTCCTCGGGAGATATACTAAGGTATTCCTCCTCAGGTTCCGCAGAAACATTCACAAGTATTTGCCCATACACTTTACCCATTCTCTTGTTGTTGATGGGAGCAAGTGATGCGACTTTCCTCTTGTAAACTTCATCTTCAGTTTCCAACACCTCCTGAATTTTTTCACTCAAGATAGACTCTTGCTGGGTGGCACCCCTTGTAGAGTAAAGGTGAGTAACATCCTCAACCTTTAGCTTTTTCCCTTTCCTGGACAATTTCGGGGGAATGTTAAGGATTTCAAGGGCTTTTTGATCATTGGAAGGCAAGGGCCTCAACACTTTATCAAACCTATACCTGATTCTGCTGATGATGCTGAAATCTTTATTCATAAGGGTAATTCTATGAGCATGCGCAACAGCAATGTAAGCATCGTTCATGAAATCAATAACAAAATCTTCTGCGGCCTCTTGTAGAGCAAGAATGGCTGAGAGTTACCACTTCTTATTTAGACTAGAGACAGTTGCCACTTGAGACAATCTATCAGAGATCTCTTTAACCACTCTTATGAAAGCAACCTTTGGAATCACGTGCTCTGTAGCTCTCTAGGCTTTTCTAATCTCACTGAAACACCTCTGCATGTAGAAGAACCAGGACTTCTTCTTTCTCTTTTGTGGCTTGGGAGGCTCAGTGGATTCGGTAGATGTAGGCTCAGGTGCAATTGGAGGGGATGAATCCTTAACAGGGCAAGTCTCACCCTTTGCTTCTTCAACTTCAGGAGAAGAAACATTCTCTGCACTGAAATGCTTTAACTCCATGGAAGATGCTAGGCCAATGCCTGGTGTAGGGGGGATTTCTATGGAAAAATGCTCTGGGGTCTCTGATGGCCCAGCTTCAGCAATATTTGAAGAGGGCTCCTCCTCAGATTCATCAAATTGTAACTTTCTTCTACCCCCACTATCCTTCCTATCCACATACACTCTTCTTGCAGTTTTCTTTGTCCTTGCCATACAGAGGAGAAAATAGAAGAGCCAGAAAGGCAAAAGTGATATAGGAACTTTCTTGAAAATCTGACAACAACGCAGCAGGCCCAATACAACACGAGAAGGAACAAACAAAACAAACGGATCATCACAATCGCGCCGTATTGGAGACGATGATAGCGTGATAGAGAAGGCCGATATGGCACGATTTGGATATTGCGAAGACTACCGAAGGACGCCCTCGCTCTGTATCAGCCCATTGACTGAAGACCATCGAACTGAGGAAATCAGGAAAGAAGCAAATGCACACTCGCTCTGAATCGAGGACAGGAACTGATACGACGCGAGAGGATAGAAACGCAATAGACGCAACACTGGGATCGCACCGTATCGACAAGCAAGGCACGAGAGCTCGAGAAATGTAAAGTGTACACATAAGCAAAATAACCCCTTATATACCCTCGTCAACCATGACACGTGTCAGACACGTGTCTCTCACTGATTGTGCCACGTGTCCACCTATCGTCCATATGCCACGTGTTGACTTATGATTGATCCACGTGTTTGCCACGTGTCGAAGCCCAACGGCTAGTGCCACATGTCAAAGCCCAATGGCTAGTGCCAGGTGGCATTATTTCGCGCCTACATAAGGGGGTGCCCCTCATTCGTACGGCTTTTTTTGCTTTCTTTGTGGACCTCTATTTCTTCTCCCAATACGGCACGAGAGTGAGTGTTCCTCTTTTGCGCTTTTGCCTGTTCGCGTCGTTTCGGGCTTTCTTATTCTTCAGAGTCTTCCTTCGGCATGCCTCCTAGCCCGATACTGCGCGAGGGTGCGTGATCTGATTTTGGCTCTGCCTTATCGCGTCGTTACGGTTGCGGCCCTTTGCTTAAAGTTGCTGGTTTGCATTACTGATACGGCGCGAGTAAGAACATCCGTGTCTAGCGTTTGAGTCTCATCGCGTCGTATCAAGTAAAAGTTGGAAACATGTCTGAACCTACAGATTTTCTAGGCTCCAAGGTTTTGCCAGGAACTGGGAAAAGGAGAAGGCTTTCAAAAGGCTCAAGGGCTTCAACATGTGATGAGCCTATGCATTCTGTTTCTTCTCAGTGCTCTGCCAACAGTGTCAAAATGCCAAGCACATCTCCAGGGAAGCGAAAGTCGGCAATGAGAGTTCTTGGAGTATCAGAGCTTACTGATGTCACTCCATTAGAGAGGCTTCTTGATTTTATCTTTCAGAATGGCATGGATCTCTCTTTCTATGGAGTTGTGAAGAATGTCTTTAATCCTGATTGGGACCTTGACAGTGTTTTGAAATATTGTAAAAAATATTTTTTGGAGGACTTTTTGGAGTTTGAAAATCTAGCAGGTCCTTCTATTGAAGTTGGTACAAAGCCAAAGACGTTGCTGATAGATGGAAATAAAAAATGGATCTTCAGGCTATGAATTTCAGTAGGTCATTGGAATCTCAAAGTTTCATGCAACCTCTCTTTACATTTGATTTGGGATCAAAGTACAGCAAAGATGAGCTTTGTAAGATTGTATGTAAGATTGCACATCAAAAGCAAACACCTGTATTAGTTCGCTCACTTGGGCAATCTGAAGAAATGCATGACCTGGGAAGAAGAGCCCTCTTGATCCTCAACAACATTGCAGCAATCTCTGATGGAACTGTCGCTCTTCTTAAGCTAAATGCATTTCGGGGACTTTTGAAGCTTCTGGTTGTACAAACAAGCAAAAATGCAAGAGGCATCCCGGAATAGGTTGCGACAATCCTCTTACTTCTGTTGAAGGGCAATTGCAGGTTCAAGTGTATCGCTCTATAGACATGAGCAAGGGAGTTGTTAACTATTCTAGTGGACAAGGGGACACCCCGAGCTTGAGAGAAAGTACTAGCATTGCTAGCCATCATCAAGGAGAGTCCAGGCAGATGATTCTGGTGTAAACTCGATCTTGGCCAAGCAGTATATACATGGTCCAATTCTTGCCATCAAGAGAGAAAAGTCAATGTTTGAACTCGTATATGTAACAAATAATATGAAAGCCAGCAAGGCTCATGCAAAACTTCACTTGGAAAGAATGAATGGGTGAATAATAGGAAAGCAAGTTTCTGATAAGATACTTGGAGGTGCTGAACTGGAATTCTATAAGTATGATGGTGATCTTGTTGAGATGTTTGCAATCACACCTACTTCAGTCTCTTTGTAAGGAGCAGTGAGGGATTAGGACTAGAATCGCATATGTACAGTAGAAGAAGTGCTACCATTCACTTTCCTATAAAGCATTGTACTTGCAGACTTTTTCTAAGTAATGATAGTACTCTTTTTTCTAGTAAAGTATTTGTGTCACTGTCTACACACAAGATTGTGTTTATGAGTCCAAGTCTCAATCTTGGAACTTAATTCACTTGTGTGACAATTTGACTTGTCAATGTCAATGTCTTAATGATTTCATTATTCTTCTTTCAACCTCCATAGCTTCTGTCATAGCCATGTCCTAGATCCAAGTTTTCACATGGTATCAAAGCCTAGTCATGCATGGCCTAGTTTCCTCTCCTCTCTTCTAGGTTTTTTTTATCTTTTCCTAGCTTAGCTCGAGTTCATGACCTCATCTCTGCTCCAATTCCACTTCCATCTCACTTTGACCTTCATGAGCCATAGCTTGCAGGACCTTACCTCCTTGGAGCTTCCATATCTCTCTTTATAGGTCACATCATTAGGAGCTCTCTTCAAGGAGTTTGTTCATCTACTAAAGCTTCTTCTCAATATCACCTCAGAGCTTGACATTGGTCATCACACGGCTCAGCATTACGAATTTTCACTATCGTTGTCCAGATCTATGCTTCAGACTGTCGTACTATTGTCGCCGTGTTTGCAGCCCATGATCCGTGTGTTGGTTATGGGGTTTTGGAAGCTCTATATGTAAGCCTTCTTCAACTCAAAGATCTCTTGAAATGATGGCTTCTGTGAGATGCTACATCAAAAAAATTAGACCCTTGTCGACAACCCTATTTTGGACTCCATAGCCAAAGCTCCAAATTTCATCTTTTACACTTTCTCAAGCTCACTAGAGCTCCTGCCACTCAAAGTCTATAGCCTAACCAGACCAATAAATCAGTAAGGAGGGGAGATATTGCAGACTTGAAAGATCTAGAGCAAGCAACAAGACATTTAAGCTCAACATCAAGTTCAAGCATAGTACCTACATAGTGTGTTTTCACATTACCATTGTTTGCATCTTTTGACACATTAGATTTCAACTCTATTACTGAAAAGTTTCAAAGTTTCAAGACTAATTATCAATGAAAATTATGAAGAAATATCTTGAAGGATTTTGAAGATTTGAAGATTCAAGGAATAAGCTACAGACATAGTGTCCATTAACGCTCACCTAGTGCTTCTTGGCACTTGTGCTCAACTCTTATGCTACTGAAATCTGAGAATTTGGTATTAATTTGCTATTACTCCAACCATCTAACATGGGAAAAAACTCTCCAACTTCTCGCTTCAAAAGAGTCGGGTTTCACACCTGGCAGACCCAAATCAAACTCATCCTGATGAAGAAGGGCCTCTGGGCCATTACCATTGGAAAAGAAAAGAAGCCTTGTGATGCAAACCTTGCAATCAAAAGAATGATGAAAAGGCTTATGCATTATCAAACTGGAGCTAGACGATAGCTATATCCACCATGTGGATAACTTTGATACTTCACAGTTAGGATACATGGAAGAGACTTAGGGTTAGGCCATTATCAAACTGGAGCTAGATGACAACTATATCCACCATGTGGATAGCTGTGATACTTCACATGGTACATGGAAGAGACTTGACACCTTGTTTGGTGCACAATCTAAGTCATCAAAGTATGGTCTCTTGATTGAATTTTTCAAGCTTGAAATGAAGTCCAGCACATCACTTGCCACACATCTAAATTACATGGAAGGACTTCTAACCCAACTTGCAGGAATCAATATTAAAATGGAAGAAGATATTTGCATTGGTGTTCTACTTAAAATCTTGCCTCCTGAATATAATAATGTATCAACAACTCTAATCAATTTGCCAAACCCTGGGCTTGTTGATATCCGGGCATCATTGTTAGAGGAGGAAAAGAAGCTAAAAACTTAAGGAAGAACCAAGCACCTCTAGATATGAACAAGCATTATATGTTGGCAATAGGTACAAAGGCAAGGAGCATCTCTTTTGTGACTTTTGCAAAAGGACCGGACACACAAGAAGTTTTGCCATGCCAAAAAGAGGTCCCAAAAGGCCTATCTAGTTGCAATTAAAGAAGAAGAAGACCATGGAGCAAAAGAAGGATAAGAAGAAGAAGAAGACCACCAAAAGAAGGACAAACCTCGTAATCCTTCTATTCAGATAGACTTTTTTAGCCTTGTATTGCCTAGCCCTAATGCTTCAGACATAAACTTGTAAACTCCTCATGTAGCCTTGTACTATAGCCTTTGTACACTTTGTGAGGCCCCTATTATAGCCTTTAGATGTCCATCATGCTTATGGTACCCACACTTAGCCTTTTCTACGACAACCTTTGATGTTTTACCATGTTTATAGTATGCCCACACTTTGCAGGTGTTGCTTTCACTAAAGTCTCTATATGCTTTGTACTTATGGTTGTGATTTTGAGGAGGGGTGTTGAGATGTTTACAATCACACCTACTTCAGTCTCTTTGTAAGGAGCTGTGAGGGCTCAGGACTAGAATCCCATATGCACCGTAGTAGAAGTGCTACCATTCAATTTCCTGTAAAGCATTGTACTTGCAATCTTTTTCCAAGTAATGATAGTACTCTTTTCTTTTGAGTAAGTATATGTGTCACTATTCACACACAAGATTGTGTTTATGAGTCCAAGTCTCAATCTTGGGACCTAATTCACTTGTGTGACAATTTGACTTGTCAATCTCAATGTCCTAATGAGTTCATTCTTCCTCTTTCAACCTCCATAGCTTTTGTCATAGCCATGTCCTAGATCTGAGTTTTCACAGATCTCAAGGAAATATTGGCTGCTATAAAAAAAACTAATCAAAGTAGCTAAGGGATGGACAAGAGATCAGAAAAACCATTGTCTTGAAGAGACAGAAAAGTCTTTCAAGAATTCAAGCAAACTCCTACAATTAAATAATGTGATACAAATCCATAAATTCTAGCAAGTCCCAAATCCATCCAAAGAAAACTGTATCCATCTTGTATGCCCAAAGAAATGTAAGGACCTCACAAGGCCAAATGGAACTCCAAATCCTATGTATCCCAAGATCTATGTAATGGTTCAACATGTCATGTCAAGTCACAGCAATGTACCTATTTGTAACCATCTCAAACTCACTAAGAAAAAGAACCTCACAAAGAAGAATATAGCGCAAGATAATGAAGAGGAAGTCAAAGATGAAGAGCATGAAGAAAAGACCAAGAAGATCAAGGACATCACCACAAGATGCCAAAGAAGCAAAAGAAAAATGAAGAAGATAAATAAATTCTTGATGTAGACAATAAAGAATTTTCTATAGTGGATCTTGTTTCCCAAAGTGGATGCAAAAATCCTTACCAAGATGTAAAGTTTCAAGCCTTAACTTGACTAGGTTGCCAAAGAGCTAATCTCTCGAGCCATGTCATCATGTGGGGGGGGAGGGGGGGGAAGCCAGCAAGAATGAGTCTCATCATTTGAGGGGGGTGTTGAGAATAGAAAATGATACTTGCCCATAGAGGCTAGATGTATGCCTTGAAGAGGTTAGAAGATAGGCAAACGATCTATGCTCTAGGAAGGGATTGTTAGAACATCAAGCTCCTGTTACTCTTCAGTTAGTCTATCTTTATGTGTGTGACAACATTAGCTAGATACAGTTGTACACGTGTGTGACAATCAATAAGTCGATGTAGTCAGTGACTTAACCATAGTTAGTCTTGGTTAGTCATACCTATGTGTGTAAGTCTCTTTCAGTGTGTATGATGGAAGAATAATGGAAGAAGAACAACAATGAGCTAAGGCTCATCTTCTGCTCCACTTTGTCTCTCTCCCTCTCTTCTAACATAGTATCAGAGCTTGAACGCCTGAAGCTTGAAGGCTTGGCAGTGGCCAAATTGACATCAAGACATCAGATCTGAAGAAAACACAATCAAAGGAGACTGTGCCTGCTGCTGCCCGTTTTTTTGCAGAAGCTATGTCTTGCTATAGAAATGGTTTTTGAAAAAACACCATGCAATTCTTGACCATTTTGATGTGGTCTACAACTTTGCATAGGAAACTTTTTTCAAATTCCTCACAAATTTTGAGACATTCAGCACAGACCTATGCAGACTGGCTGTTTACTGCAATAAACAATAGGTGATAGCATCATTGCTTGACTGAGAGCTCATCGAGGAGCTTGAAGAACTGATTATATATCTCAAATAACAGTGGTCTGTTGTACACAGACAACCTATAGCATGTATGCACCTCTGGCATGATCTTGGAGCTCTCAAACTTGTTCAGGAGTACCATTGAAGCATAGGTATATGCTTGTGTTACACACAAAGAGTACATAGAGTAATATTCCCAAGCTTCCTTTGTGCGTTGCCAAGATGATTTTAGGCTCGAAAGGCAATTGTCGAAGTTGATATGGAAGAGGACGTTGCCGGCAGTATTGGCATGAAAATGCCGGAGCAATTGCACATGAAATGCATCATGAATTAAGACATTCGGTGGCAACTTTAGTTTGTAGGTCACATCATTTATACTGGTCACCACTTTGTAAGGCCCGTAGTATTTGTTGTTGAACTTAGGAATTAGGTTTTTGGGCAAATCTATGTTTTTGGAACTGACATGTACCAAATCCCCTGGGAAGAATTGCACATGTTTGTGCTGGTTGATGTTGTATCTCTTCGCTATTACAACCTTGTTGTGACAGAGACTATCCTGGGAAACCTGCATTCATTGTTTCCATTTGAGTAGGAATTCTTCAGTATCTGGATGTGACACATACCTGCTGCTAAGGCCATGGGAGGTAACTTTTTTACCAGTAGCCACTTCAAAGGGTGTGAAACCTGTAGAACTGTGTAATGTGGCATTGTAATGAAATTTGAGGATGTCGAGAAATTGAGCCCAATCCTTCTGATTTGCTCGAACATACCTTCAAATGTAATCCTAAATGCCTTGATTGAACCTCTCCGTCTGACCATCTATTTGGGAATGATATGCTGAAGAAAACCATAGTTGAGTATCCAAGAGTTTGAATAACTCCCTCCACATATTACTTAGAAACCGGGGATCCCGATCTGAGATGATAGCTAAAGGAAGGCCATGATACTTGAAGACCCTTGAAAAGAACAACTTGGCCACCTTGGGAAGAGAAGTTTCCTCAGTCGGCTCTTGCATTTGTAGTTCTGAAGGTAGTAGAAGTATTTGCAGGGCTTGAGTCGGCCTGAGTTTCCTCATTGTACTCTATTCGAAGGGGTTGTTTGTTAGTCCATCCAGTGTCTGTATTTACATTGCTTTGATTAGACCCTTGATTTGACCTTGTAGCCCATGGTGAACTTGAAGACGCATTATTATTGCCTTGAAATGTATTACGCATGAGGCCTCCTTGTCTGCCTTCGAAATTTGTGAGCCTTTCAGCCATACTCAGAGCCTCTGCCATGGTTGCTGGCTCCTGCTTCTCTATTTCCCTTCGAGCCCAACGTTGCAAACCATATAAGAAACCATGTAATTTAGTAGTTACGTCCATGTCATTGAGCTGCAGCATGAGAGATCGATACTTTTGAACATACTCCCTCATTTTGCCATTGTATTGCTTGAGATATCGCCATTCATCCTTGATTTTGAATGGCTCATTCTTTGGCACAAAATAATCTATCATTGCTTTTTGTAACTCTTTCCATGAGAGTTTTCCACCATGTTTTTCTTCTTCATACATGAACCACTTTGCAGCATCACCCTCTAATAGCTGAGACGTTGCGAGACCTATGTGTCTGCTTGAGATTCAAAGTAATTTCATGTAGCCCTCCACTTCACGAATCCATCTATTCAAGCTCATGGAGTCTCTTTCTCCTTTATACTTTTCTGGTGCTTGTGGTTTAAATTTTCCCATATCATCTGATGAAGACTCCTCCCGATCTCTCTTATCTTTCTTTCTGCGTCTTTTGGGTTGCTCACCCTCATTATATGTCTCAACTTGAACTTTTCCCATAGCTTTAGGTAACATTGTAGCAAGAAAATCCTTCATCATCTCTCGCATGGCCTCCATACAGTCAGGCTCACGGTGAGACGCCATTCTTTCATGCCCTGTTGCATCCAAATCATCTTCATGTTTTGTTGGATATCCTTCCCCAACCTCCAATTGAGGTCTACTTGCCCCGATTTCAAGGGTCACTGAGATTTCATCTCATTCCTCTCGAGGTGCACTTTTATTTTTGTTGCATCCACCCATTTTGATGAAACACAACTAGCTTTCCCTTATGATCACTCCCACACCCGTTGAAGGTCTAGCATTCACGTGAGGAGAGCTTTGACACCAAGTGTTACACACAAAGAATGCGCAGAGTAATATTCCCAAGCTTCCTTTGGCACAACATGACACATCACGACATGGTATGGCATGGCACGGCACGGCACAGCACAACACGTCACGTCACAGCACGAGACAACACAACATGATTGCAAGGAAAGAGAGTGAAGAGAGTTTTGAGAATGAAAGTGAGAAGATGTATTAGAAGGTTGTGAGAAAGCTTTTTACAAAGGAACGGGCAATTCGAAGATTGTGCAACACGCTACCAATGTTGTCTCAACACCTTTAGGTAAGGAAGCAAGAGGATGCTCCCTTATAGCTAGGAAGTCATATGGACTTGATGTCATCCATTTGAGCTAGGATTTTATGCTAAAAAATATTCAAATCTTGAATTTTTTAATGTCTAGAAACCGTCACTGAATGTAGATAACAAAGATTGTCTCTTACTGAAGCATTACATGTCATTTTGGAGCTCTTGTCATTTGTATGACCTGATATATGTATGTTGAATGCTTGGAAGACTAAAGAGAGCATTGGATGCAACTGAGATTGAAATCTAGAGATGAAACAAATTCCTTGACATCTACTTGGTTGGTCATTTACTGAAAATGCAGTATATGACATTGCCTCTCTACACTCCTGAAGAAAATAGCATCATTTATCACTCAAGATCTCAAAGGAGTTGATTTCCTGAATGTTAGGAAGGTACCTGAATGTCAGGTTGCAAGTTTTAGACTACATATTCTCTTCACTGCAGTAAGAATACATGATATAGAGATATAGTACTTGCATAGTCTATGTATTGACTAAAACACCTGTATGGGTTATCCCACATGCTTGTGGATATTGCTGAGGTTGTAAAGGGCTGAAATACCCTGTTTCTTTGGTGCAGAAAATTATTATAGGAAGTTGTCCTAAAGTGCAAGAAACTGTCTTGAATTGCAAGAAATTGTCCTAAATTGCAGGAAACTGTCCTGATGTGCAGGAAACTATTCTAAATAGCAGGAAACCTGTCTTGAACTGTAGGAAAAGGAGTCAGATACTTACAGGTTGTATACATCATTGAATAGCTAAGCTGCAACTATGGAAAATGCTCAAGGCACTGACAGTATCACTCAAATTGTGGGAGAAAAGTTGGACAACAAAAATTTTGCTATATGGAAGTTCCGTATGAAGAATTTTTTGGTTGGCAGAGGTTATTGGAACTTATGTATAGGTGATGAGGCTAAACGTGAAATGCCTGAAAGGAATCTGGCAAATGATTAAAAAAGGGCTCATAAGCTATGGATTGAGAGAGCATGCAAGGTGTTACATTGGTTTTCCTTACGTATATCAAATACTATGGTTATACAAATTACTGGATGCAAATCCCCAAAGGATGCATGGGACATACTCATGAAGAATTATGGAAATGTAACACATGCAAGAAAGATTCAACTGAAGCAACCGTTTAATAACATGTCTAGGAATGGCAGAAGCATTCAGGCCTACACTACAGAGATCAAGAATATAGCAGATCAGCTTGCCACCATTGGATCCTCAGTGTTTGAGGATGATATAATTGCAATGACATTGAATGGACTTGGCAAAGAGTATAAATAATTTGATACGTCTATTTCTGTGAGAGCTGAATCCCCTAATTGGGATGAGCTGATTGCTTTGCTGTTGAGATGACAAGCTCAACACATGTGGACATTGATGATGGACCGCCTCGTTAGATGGGTCCACACATCTACACTTAGCATGTCGGTGGTCATTATGACTCTCACATGGCCACTGACTCATTACTTATTATATTCAGGTTGTTACACCTATTTACAGCTGGCATAGTTATAGCGCCAGTCGACTAGTGTAGTCGGTTATGCATTGTTTGACTTACTAGGCCACTTTCCTTTATGTTGTATCTTATCTATACTTTGTGTATATTATAAAGTGGGTGAAGAAGAAGTAGAAACCAGCAAGAAAACGTTTTGGCCTCCATCTCTCTTCTTGCCTCTTGAGTGAGCTTCTCCTTGTGCATTCTGTGTGTGTTCGACGCAGCATCTTGAGTAACTCCCCCCACCACGCGATTCTTGACATGGTATCAAAGCCGTGCCACTGAGAGAGGCTGATTTTGAAGGCTAAAGCAAAGGAGAAGAAGAAAGGTTTGAGCAAGCAAGCCACGGGTAAGAAGCTCTCCCATCCTTCCACTCTTTCTCTTGGATAGTGCCTGTGGAGGCACCGGAAGTAGGGCAGAGCAAAAATCTCAGATTGCAGTGAGATTTGGTGTGCGCGAAGAGCGTTGTGTTTTCTACAGGTAAAGCCCTTTTGGGCTAATCCATAGTTATTTTGGGCATCTGAGGCTGTTTCAGGGCCCGTTTTAGAGCCGCAAGGTTGCGGACAACAGTTCAGGGTACAGTGCAACTTCGACTGTATTGACCGAAAGTGGGTGTGCAGGTTACAGATTTCAGATCTGTAAGTCCAAAGGTGTTTACCAATGAGTAAACACAAGGTTTATCTGCAAGCAGTTGCAGATTGCATGTATTGTTGAGCAGACAGTGAAAAAGGCTGTCTGGTGTATTGCTGTGCACTATAGGTCGACGGTTGCAAAAGATTTGCTTGTGCTGTTGGTATTAATTTTGTGATAATGGCAGAGAACAGTGGAAGCCCCATCATTGAGAAGCTCGACAAGAACAACTACCCATCATGGAAGTCTCGTGTCACGAACTTCATTATTGGAAAAGGCCTCTACGAGTTTGTTTCAGGTGAAGAAAAGGAGTCGGAGGTGAGTGATCCTCCAACGGCAGAAGAGACAAAGGCACGGAAGGAATGGAATGCAAAAGACAAGAAGGTCATGAAGACATTAAAGAAAGGGAAGATGTCTATCAATGAGTATGCACTGAAGGTAAGAAGCATTGCAGATGCATTGGCAGCGATTGATGCAATGCCCGATGATGATGATTTGGTGTCGTCTACCTTGGGTGGACTTAACAATGAAAAGGCTTGGAAGTCTTTTGTAACTTCCGTATATATCAGAAAGCCATTTCCAGATTTTGATGAGTTGGTCTCCCTTATGATCACTGAAGAGATCAACATGTAGAGTGAGACATCTGAAAGAAGTGGTGAACAGGTCCAAGCTTTCTACTCTAGTTCAGGAAGGGGACATGGTAGGTTCTCTTCAAGAGGCTGTGGTACAGGACGTGGTAGTGACAATCAGCAAAACAGATTGAATCAGCAATTTGGTGATATGCAGGTTTCAGGAGGTCGTGGTAACTTTAGAGGCAGGGGGAGCTTTAGAGGAAGAGGTGGATGGCAAAACAGAGGTTCTAACAGCTCTGGTATTGTGTGTCACTACTGTGGCAAAACAAGTCATATTGCAGCCCAATGTTATGCTAAGAAAGATGATATTCGCAGTGCTAAGTTGCAGCAAGGAAACTATGCATCGTCTTCACGACAGAATGAAGACAAAAATGAATGTTTGTTTGTTTTGCAGCATATGCTGAATGCTGTTACAGGAAAGGGAACACATGAAGATGTTTGGTATGTTGATTCAGGTGCATCCAATCATATGACCACCCATGCAGAATGGTTTGGAGAGATGCAGAATTTGCAAAATGCAGGTTATGTGCAGACGGGTGATGATTCATGCCACCCAATTTCACACATTGGAAAAGTTCCCTTATCCTTGCATGATGGTAAGACAAAGAGTCTTTTAGATGTATTACATGTGCCATCTATTACAAAGAACTTGGTGTCAGTCGGCCAAATGGTAGAGCAAGGGCTACAAGTTAGATTTAATGCAAAGGGTTGCTTTGTAGAAGACTTCAATGACAAGTGCAGGTTGGTAGCAAAGGGAAGTAGAGTTGGGCGTATGTTTACTCTGGATGCTGGAATTCCTACCATGAATGCTGCTATGTATGCTAAAGGAAAAGGTGTTGTTGCAGATATTGAAATTTGGCACAAACACATTGGACATGAAAATGTACAAAGGCTAAAATTAATGTAGTCCAAAGGGTTGGTTACAAGTTTGCCTACATTGAGAGTTGCAGAATTTCATAAGGTATGCGAAGCATGTCAGTTTGGTAAGCAAGCAAGACAACCCTTTTCACATGACAGAGATGTAAGCAGAAATATCCTTGATGTTGTGCATACATGCATTTGAGGGCCTACACAAAATGTATCTCTTAGAGGCAGTTCATACTTTGTCACATTCATTGATGATTGTTCTAGAAAGCTGTGGGTATATTTTATGAAGGAAAAGAGTGAAGCTTTTGAGCACTTTAGAACTTTCAAGGCTGCAGTTGAAAGAAAAACAGGCTTGAAAGTGCTTGAGGTCAAATGGAGGTGGAGAGTACCTCTCGAATGAGTTTAATGATTTTTTGAGGTCTCATGGGATAAAGAGACAGTTCACATGTAGGTATACCCCACAGCAAAATGGGGTTACAGAAAGGAAAAACATACATATTCCAGAAGTTGCACGCGCCTTGATGGCTGAAAAGAATATGCCCAAGCATTTCTGGTCTGAGGCTGTTCATACTGTTGTCTATATTATGAATAGAACCCCCACAGCTACAGTTCATGGTATGACCCCCGAAGAATGTTTTACAAGTAAGAAGCCTGATGTTTCACACTTGAAAGTGTTTGGTTGCATTGCGTATGTTCATGTGCCAGATGAGTTGTAGAAGAAACTAGATCCAAAGGCTGAAAAGTGTGTCTTTATTGGATACTCTTTAGAGCAGAAAGGGTATCGCTGTTACAACCCTGTCACATGTAAGTTCAGAGTGAGCAGGGATGTCATCTTTGATGAAATGAGTAGTTGGTGTGCATCTAGTGGTGATGCATTGGATGATGATGATGATGATCATGATACTCATGTGCAGGCTGAAAAGCAAGAATCACAGACTCTTAGCGGACCAGAGACATCATCTGGTAGTCCTTGGTCTGGGAGACTAAGGAGTACCTCTACATCTTCAGGTGCATCTAGTAGCACTACAGGTAAAGACAAAGGAAAGAATAAAGTGTTAGAAGGCATTGATGCAGTTCTTGATGGAGACTCTAGTGGCTCAGAGAGCTAGTATGACGAGCTTGGCATTCCTTCAGTGAGGACTCCAGGTGTGCAAAGAGCACGCATTAATGCAAAGACTCCATTGAGTGATCCAGTGGTACGCAGGTCTAGCAGGGTGAGATACCCTATTAAAAGATTTGGTTTTGAAGGTTATGCAGCTCACCATTATGCTTATATGGTGAAACTAGTTGAGGATGTTGAGCCCACATGTTTTGAGGAGGCTGTTGGTCATGCTCATTGGGATGCAGCAATGGATGAGGAGATGGCTGCATTAGAGGCCAATAAGACTTGGGATCTAGTATCTTTGCCGACGGGCAAGAAAGCCATTGGATGTAAGTGGGTTTATAAGATTAAGCACAATGCAGATGGTTCTATTAGTAGGTACAAAGCTAGGCTGGTTGCAAAAGGCTATGCCCAGACATATGGCATAGATTATGATGAAACCTTCAGTCCAGTTGCTAGGATGGCAACTGTCAGATGTGTGATTATGTTGGTAGTAGCCAAAGGTTGGAGGTTGCAGCAAATGGATGTGAAGAATTCCTTCTTGCATGGTGATTTGCAGGAAGAAGTGTATATAGATCAGCCAGCAGGTTATGAAGATTTAGAGCATCCCACGTATGTGTGCAGGTTGAAGAAGGCGCTCTATGGGCTCAAACAAGCACCTAGAGCATGGTCTGACAAGATTAGAGAGTATCTTGTCAATATTGGCTTTTATGTTTCTGATGCTGATCACTCACTTTATGTGAGAAAGGGAGATGCAGGTTTGGTCATCATAGTCATCTATGTGGATGACTTGATTATTACAGGTGATAGTGATAGTGGGATTGAAGTGAAGGACTTTTTGAAGAAGAAGTTTGAGATGAAGGATTTAGGTGAGCTAAGGTACTTCATTGGCATTGAGGTGATCAGATGTGATGATGGTATATGGCTCTCCCAAAGACAGTATGGCTTGGATATGTTGTCCAAGTATGCTATGACAGCATGCAAACCACTTTCAGTCCCATTGGAGCAGAATGTAAAGTTGAGTGCTCATGTTGGGGATGAGATAGAAGACCCTACTATGTTCAGGAGGATAGTAGGGAGTTTGATCTACATGACCATTACAAGGCCAGACTTGAGCTACGTTGTTGGTCTTGTGAGTCAGTTTATGCAAGTACCTAGAAAGCCACATTTGGATGCAGTCAGACGCATATTGAGATATGTGAAGTCCACATTACATTATGGACTTTTCTATGAGGCAAGTACAGATGTACAAGTGTTTGGATACACAGATGCAGATTGGGTTGGTAGTATGTCTGATAGAAGACATACCAGCAGATTGGGTTGGTAGTATGTCTGATTGAGGTACACTACCACTTTGTGAGAGAGAAGGTACTAGCAGGTGAGATTGACTTGGTGTATGTCAGCACACAGGATCAAATAGCTGACATCTTCACGAAGGCATTGGGTACAAAGAAGCTTCAAAAGTTTCGAAGCTTACTTGGAGTTGCAGAGATGCAGTTTAGCTTGAGGGGGAGTGTTGAGATGACAAGCTCAACACATGTGGACATTGATGATGGACCGCCTAGTTAGATGGGTCCACACATCTACACTTAGCATGTCAGTGGTCATTATGACTCTCACATGGCCACTGACTCATTACTTATTATATTCAGGTTGTTACACCTATTTACAGCTGGCATAGTTATAGCGCCAGTCGACTAGTGTAGTCGGTTATGCATTGTTTGACTTACTAGGCCACTTTCCTTTATGTTGTATCTTATCTATACTTTGTGTATATTGTAAAGTGGGTGGAAGAAGAAGTAGAAACCAGCAAGAAAACGTTTTGGCCTCCATCTCTCTTCTTGCCTCTTGAGTGAGCTTCTCCTTGTGCATTCTGTGTGTGTTCGGCGTAGCATCTTGAGTAACTCCCCCCACCACGCGATTTTTGACATTTTCTACTACATGAGGAAGTTAAGCTTGGGCTGAATACAAGTTCTAATATGTCTCAAAGCAAAGACAATGTTTTTTACTCTAGCCAATGTGGCAGAGGCGGCATAGGTCATGGCTCTTTTTGAGGTCGAGGAGACACTCGAGACACTTATGGATAGCAATAGTAGAATGCCTGACATGGCACGAATACACAGGGCTAGCGTGGATCTAGCGATTTTTGAGGTAGGGGGAGATTTCCTAGAAGCAGAGGAGGATCTTGGCAGTCAAATGATTAGTCCAACAGGGACAATGACTGTCATTATTGAAGTAGATATGGCCATATAGCCAAAGATTGTCATAAGAAGCAAGCTTACATGAAAGCCAAGGGTAGACAGCATGGAAATTATGCTTCATATAGCAAAGTTATTGATTATCAGGATGACAGGTTGTTTGCCATGCAGCATGTGTCTACGAATGCATCTAGGCAAAATAGAGATGAGAGATGGTACATTGATTCAGGGGCTTCAAATCATATGACACCCCATGGAGAATACTTTGATGAGATGGTTGCAGGTTCGCATGGACATGTTTGTACTGGGGATGACACACAACATACTATTCAATATAAAGGAGTTATACCTTTGTTGATGTCTGATGGCAAGAAAAAGAGTCTGCATGATGTACTACATGTACTTACAATAACCAAGAATCTTTTGTTATTTGGACAGATGACAGAACAGAATTTGTAGGTGAGATTTAATAGAGATGGATGCTTTGTTGAAGAATATGGTAATGGCTGCAAATTGATTGCTAGAGGCCGAAGAGATGACAAAATATTTACTCTTGGTGCGTCAATTCCAGAAGTGAAAGCAGCCATATTTGCACATGATGGTGGTGCTATACGGGATGTTGAGATATGACGTAAGTGCATTGGCCATGTGAATGTACAAAAGCTGAAATCTATGCAATAGAAGGAGATTGTGCTTGGATTGCCTAAGTTCAAGTATCATGACTTTGGACATGTATGTGATGCATGTCAGTTTGGAAATCAGACACGATTTCCATTTATAAGACATGTACGGAATAGATCACGACCCTTGCAGTTGGTAAATTCAGATGTACCATCTCATAATGCTTTGTTTGGTGATGCTTGTTACTATGTATCTTTTATTGATGATTTCAGTTACACTTAGCTTTACATATTGAAACATAAGAATGATGTGTTTGATTCATTCAAGGACTTCAAGAAGCATGTTGAAAATGAGTTGAGCTGTAAAATTTCATGTCTTAGATCAGATGGAGGTGGAGAATATGTCTCTAATTACTTTGATAGGTACCTTGCTAAATATGGGATTAGAAGACAATTAACTTGTAGCTATATACTGCAACAAAATGGTGTAGCATAAAGGAAAAATAGGGTACTGATGGAATCGGCAAGAGCTATGCTGAATGAGAAGAGTTTGCCAAATGGTTATTAGGTTGAAGCAATAGTGATTGATGTCTATGTGCTGAATAGAACCCCTACACCAGGGATTCATGATGTAAATCCATATGAGAGGTTGTATGGTCATAAGCCTAACATTTCACTTGAAGGTATTTGGCAGCATTGCATATGTGCATGTTCCTGATGAAAAGAGAAAGAAATTGGATCCTAAAGCTGTCAAGAGTGTGTTCCTTGGTTATACACAAGATCAGAAAGCTTACAAGTGTTATGTACCATCAACACATGAGACATTGATTGAGTTGCCTAAAGGCAAAGTCCCCATTGGCTGAAAATGGGTGTACAAGGTTAAGTGCAAGTCAGATGGTTCTTTAGAATGCTATAAGGCTAGGTTGGTTGCAAAAGGGTATGCGCAGTAGTATGGCCTTGACTATGAGGAGACTTTTAGTCCAATGTGGCTAAAATGGCAATAATTAGAACTGTCATTGCTTTGGTAGCATGGAAAGGCTAGAAATTATGGCAAATGGACGTCAATAATGTTTTCTTGAACGGTGATTTGGTTGAGGAAGTATATATGTATGTAAGCTAAAAAAGGCTTTATATGGACTAAAAAAGGCACCTAGAGCATGGAATGCTCGGATCAACAGTTATTTGCAGCAAAATGGATTTAGATTGGGTGATGCAAATCACAGTCTGTTCACGAAGAAGACAGATCATGAATATGTGTTTCTAGTGGTTTATGTAGATGATCTTATCATCACCGGAGATGATGAAGAGGGCATTGCTAAAATTAAATCATGTTTACAAGCTGAATTCAGAGTCAAAGACCTTGGTGATCTGAAGTATTTTCTTGGGATTGAGGTAATCTCTACACCTCAAGGTATATGGCTACTACAAAAGCAGTATGCTCATGACATGTTACAAAAGTATGGTATGGTTGAATGCAAGCTTATGGAGACACCTCTTGATTAGAATGTCAAGCTGCAAATTGATGTTGGAAATGACATAGAGAATGTGACCATGTATCGATAGATGGTGGGCAGCTTGATCCTAACTTATGTTATGCAGTGGGGCTGATTAGTCAATTCATGCAAAAGCCTCGCAAACCACATTTAGATGCAGCCAGGAGAGTCATGAGATATGTAAAGGGTACTACCAATTATGGGTTATTTTATGCATATGGAAAATCCCTTGACTTGACAGGATTTACTGATGCTGATTGGGATGGTTGTGCCTATGATAGGAGGTCAACCAGTGGTTATACATTTGGATTGGGCAACAGTATGATCAGTTGGCAGAGTAAGAAATAGCCTACTATTGCATTGTCGAGTATAGAAGCTGAGTACAGAGGAGCTGCCTTAGCGGCTTGCAAAGCAATTTGGTTGATGAAATTGCTGAAAGACTTGGGAATATAGTTGGAAAGCAGAGTGAGATTGCATTGTGATAACCTCAGTAGTGTTATGTTAGCTAGCAATCTTGTCTACCATGCTAAGTCCAAACGTATTGAGGTTCACTACCATTTCATCAGAGAAATGGTTCTTACAGGGTAGATTGACTTGATTCATGTGAAGGCTGAAGACCAGGTAGCAAATATATTTACCAAGTCTCTTGGTAAAGAAAAGTTAATATACTTTAGACAACTACTTGGAGTTTATCAGATGGTTTGAGCTTGAGGGAGAGTGTTAGAATATCAAGCTCCCGTTACTCTTCAGTTAATCTATCTTTATGTGTGTGACCAACATTAGCTAGATACAACTGTACACGTGTGTGACATTCAATAAGTTGGTGTAGTCAGTGACTTAACCATAGTTAGTCTTGGTTGATAATACCTATGTGCATAAGTCTCTTTCAGTGTGTATGATGGAATAATAATGGAAGAACAACAACAATGAGTTGAGGCCCATCTTCTACTTTACTCTATCTCTCTCCCTCTCATCCGATAGGGATGTCCAAAATCCCATAAGCATGGTGATGGACAATGATACTACTCAAAAGCTATATAAGCATGTACTTGATACTCATTTCAATGAAATGGTACGATCTGTTTGAGTCACTCAAGATTGTGTTTATGAGTCCAAGATAATCTATCTTGGAACCTAATTCACTTGAGTTACAATTTCTCATTCTAATCATATATCGCATTTTTTATTTGCATCCACCATAGTTCATCTAGTTCTAGGTCCATGTTTCTCAACAGTTTTCACATTTTCTCGAAAAATAGGTCAGCATGATAGGGACCGAAGTCATTTTTTCCCATGATCAATATTTTTTTTCTTTATTTGTTTTTTTTTTCAAAAAGAAGAATGGCAAGAATACCATGTATTAGAACCATCCCCACCACCTCTACTGGATCAGATGGAAAGGGAGCAATATTGGGGTGGAGGATGGCTATGAGGGGCTAACAGAATGAGGCCACCTTAAAGGTGAATCTTTCCTAGTGAGGAGTGAAACAAAAAATAAAAGACAATACAATGTACACATGTACAACAGGATGATGAAAAGCGCCATCTCATCCAACACCCATCAATCTCCTAAGGAAGTCAAAGCGCTCAGTAGTGAGGCTTTTCATGAGCAGATCTGTGGGATTTTCATCAATGGAGATCTTGACAAGGTCAACAAACTTGTCCTCCATGACTCCATGTATGAAGTAATACCTCACCTCAATGTATTTTGTCTTCGCATAGAAGACTGGATTCTTGGCTAGTTGAATAGCACTCATAGAATCCAAATGCAGTGTAGGTACAGAATCAATCCCAAGGTCATGAACCAAACGGCCGAACCATATGGCCTTCTTGCAAGCTTCAATGGCTAAAATATACTCGGCTTCAGTGGTAGAGAGAGCCGTACACTTTTGAACCCTAGATATCCAAGAGACAACACCTCCAGCATAGGTGAATACATAGCCAGAAATAGACTTCCTACTATCTGCATGTCCTCCATAATCGGAGTCTGTGTACCCCACAACTCTAGTATCTTGGATGCCATAGCAAATACACATATCTGATGTGCCTTTCAGGTATCTCCTGATACCCTTCATGGCATCCCAATGTTTCTTGCTAGGTGTAGTCATATAGCGTGCCACAACACCAATGGCAAAGGAAATATCTGGATGAGTGGCTATCATGGCATACATCAAACAACCCACGGCTAATGCATAAGGGATCTTGGTCGTCTTGGCCCTCTACTCATCTATCTACGAACAATCGGCATGTGAGACCTTCACATAAGAAGGTAATGGACAGCCAATAGGCTTCATGTCCTACATGTGGAAACGCTCAAGAACTTTATGAATGTACTCCCTTTGTGAGAGATAGAGTAGTCCCTGATGCCTATCATGCTTAATGTGCATACCAAGAATTTGAGAGGCCTATCATCTCAAAGCTCTTCTTCAGCTAAGATTTAAGAGTATCCAATTCATCATGATCTCTCCCTACTATTAGCATATCATCCACATAAATTACCAAAATAAGCAATGAGCCATCACGGGCTGTCTTCGTGTAAAGACATGGATCCTTAACACTCCTATTGTAGCCTTGTGGCTACATAAAGGTATCAAACTTATGATACCACTCCCTAGGTGCCTGCTTCAAGCCATAAAGACTTTTCTTCAACTTGCATACTAGGTGCTCCCTGTGATAGGTTCTGCAAATCCCTTAGGCTGCTCCATGTAAATCTCATCATGCAAATCCCCATGCAATAATGTAGTCTTGGCATCCATCTGATGAACGTCCAAGTCAAGCTGCGTGATTAAGACTAAAACCAAGCGTAGGGTGGTCATCTTGACCACATGAGGAAAGACTTCATCAACTCAACTCCATGCTCATGTTTAAAGCCCTTAGCAACAAGTCTTGCCTTATAAGTCATCTTGGGATGTCCAGGGGTAATTTTCAGCTTGTACATCTATTTGCATGGCAAAGTCTTCTTGCCGTTAGGCAATGCAACCAAACCCCAAGTCATATTCTTATGTAGGGAGTCCATATTAGACTGCTTAGCCCTCTCCCAAGAGTGACTGTCACCCTTGCACATAGCCTGATCATAGGTGAGAGGCTCTCCTGCACCTATAACCAAGACATAATTCATTGAGGGCTCAAATCAATCAAGTGGATGTCTAGCTCTAGTAGACCATCTCACTGCAAGCTCTGCTGCATGTTTAGCATCCTATCCAACACCCTGGCCATGTGTACCAACTGTTGCTATAGGCTGTCCAACTGGCTGTGCAAGAGCATGTGGCTCCTCCTAGAATATAGCCATGCATATCTCTACCACCTTGTCAGGCTACCTATGCATCTTGTCTTCGTGGAAGACTACATCATGACTGCGGATGAATTTTTGCACTTGCAGATCCCAGAGTTGGTAACCCATCTTGCCACATCTCCATAGCCAAGGAAAATTCATTTGGCACTCTTAGGATCCAACTTAGTCTACTTGTCCTTGGGCACATGCAGAATGCCTCAGATCCAATGACATGTAGATATGCATAAGATGGAGGTTTCCCAGTCCATACCTCCTCTGCAACCTAGAAAATCAAACCACTAGAGGGTGATCTATTGATGACATGCACAACTATATTGACTGCCTCAGCCCAAAAGCTATGTGGTAGGCATGTGTGGCTAAGCATACTGCGTACACACTCCTCAATGGTTCTATTCATCCACTCAACCAAACCATTCTGGGGTGGGTTATAGGGGCAGTCAATTGATGCATAATACCCCTCTCATCACATAGCTACTCAAAGGCACATGACACATATTCTCCCCAATTATCAGTCCTAAGGAATTTCAGTCTATGCCCAGTTTGGTTCTCAACCAATGCAAGCCATCTTTGAAACACAGCCAAGACATCTGACTTAAGCTTAATGGGGTAAGCCCACATTTTACTTGAAAAATCGTCAATGAATGTCACAAAATACTTTGCACCACCCATAGACTGATGGCATAGGCCCACAGACATCCAAATGTACCAATGCCAGGGGCTCACTCATGCGTGTCCTACTAGACTTCTTATGCATATTCCTAGTCTATCTGCCACAAAGACAATACTCATATGAATCAAAACATGCATAGTCAAGGGGTGGTAAGTACTACAAGGGTTTCAGGTTTTGCATCAGGTACTAGTACTTGCCTTCTTGATGTTAGTGTTGTAGCACTATCACTCTTCAAACTAATCTTCTTTTCTACTCTCTTCTTCTTCTTCTTCTTCTTCTTCTTCTTCTTCTTCTTCTTCTTGCTAATAAAAGAAACATCCACATTTCTACATCCAAGTATTGACACCCTATCTTGTGCCCTAGTCATCACATTAACTGGTATGGATGTGGTGTCATCATCAAGGGTTTCAATTCCAAATAACCCCAAGGGTACTAATGGCATGTTCTAGCCACTTGTTGATTCTTTTCTCCTAGGGTAATTTGCATATAAGTGTGTGATACCACACTCAAGGCATTCCAACTTGACTTTGTCTTTGTTGGCCTATTTCTTCTTAGGTTGCTAAGTAGAGATGTGTCTAGGATGACTACAATTCCAACACATCATTGGCTCCTATGACTACATTCCTCTAGACCCTTTTCCTCTTCCTCTGCCCAATGTCATCACCAAGATGGGCCTATAGTCCATAAGAATTGGGTTTCCCTCTTCATTATATGAGATGTAGGGGTTTACATAAAGCTCCCTCTCAAGTGGTTCCTCTACATAATGCATAGGAGCATCGCTCTATGGCAAGGTAATGATTGGTGCTGGAGGCCTAGGCATACCAATTGGATTGATGCATGTGCTCTTGGTGCAACTCATCTTTGATGATTGGGGGCAAGTAGAGCTAATGGAGCTCCTCCTCGACCAAATTGGAATTGGTGATTCATTGGATACTGTGGCTGATAAGGTTGTTGGTATGGTAAGCATCAAGGCAATCTGCAATGGATAGCTTCATGCCCATACTTGCCACAATTAGCACAAGTCCTAGGTCTCGATTTAGGACACTCTACAAGAAAATGGTTACCTCCATAGTGTACACACTGGATATTTGTTCTAGTAGGACTTCACAAGGCATCTTGAAGTTTGAGAATCTCTAGCTTGAGGTTAGGCATCTCCTAAGAGAAGTTCAATCCCTTTCCTTTATCTTGCACTTCAAATGTTTCTTGCTTGCTACATATGGTGGATCTTTCACTATGAATAGTGATGATTCCTAGCAAATGTGTGGCTTTGTTGCTCTTTACCTTTAGCAAATCATCCACCCTTATGGTCTCATCAAATACATTTTCCAAGACATCTCTTTGGAGGCTCAAGTTGCTACCTAGGGCTTTGTACAACACATTTTTTATCCTATTAATAAAGATAGTTGACATAGCCCTAGTCATAGGTCTCTCAGGTTCTAGGATCCTCTTGTAGGGTGATGTAGTCTCAGATTTCCTCCTTGTCCTTCTGGCTCATATTCATGAGCTTGATGATTATATTATTAGAGTACCTAACTTTTGAGAAGTGTGTGATGAAAAAGTTCTTGAGAGTGTCAAAAGTTGAACTAAGCAACAACTATTGCAATTGATTTGAGAACCTCCCTTAATTGGTCTGAGCTGCAAACATCATGATCGGTATGAGTCCGCTTGACTTGAGCACCAGCACTAATGATCTCACAACTCCTAAATAATCAGAGCCATGCATCACTATGTTCTGAGTAATGCTTAGTGATTAGGATGATTAGATGAAAATAATATGATAAGATCACGCATAATAAGCAAGATTGATATGAGTCACATGGGTCCATGCAACACTTGTTGCATCATCATCATCATCTCTTTGATCTAAGTAGCAATGTTGCAATGATCCAACCTAATTTACCATAGTCATAGCATACACACTCATGGCATTGATGTTCACAGCATGCAAACTTGGATCATAGTTGTCACATCAATGGACCATAGTCATCACAACTAATGTTGGAAACTTGGACCATAGTTGTAGCCTACATGATCACACAATTGACGTTCAAGGTATTTGCTTGGAGCATTGACAATAGCATGTTTACTCGACACATTGAGGGATCATAGTCATCAAGCTCACTTGGACCTTTTGGGTCAAACAATGTGGTTCGAGTAACAATGTCACTCAAATCAACACTTAGACAAATCGTTGGTCACTTGGACCATTTCCTTGCCACCATAGACTCGAAACACATTGTCATATGGACGAGGGAGCATTTGGATGATTGCATAGATAACTCAATCCTCGAGGTATAGTGCATATCACTTGGAGCATTGGCATTGCTATTCAAAGCATTGCCATCACATCAATGTCACGACAATCCCTTGAGATCCAGAAACTTCTAGAGAAACCACTAGAAGCAAGGAGGTCGGGCACAAAAAACATTTGACAAGATGTTTTCTCTAAAAGGAAAAAAGCATGGTCATGCCTTGGGGCCTACTAAAGCACAAATGCCTTCTTGTGGAAAGTGAAAGATAAAATTACTAACCCCCAAAGTGCTTAAGAAAGTGCACAAGAATTTTGAAAGTAGTAGCACATTAGAGTGCTCTAAAAGCATGACACACAATGGGTGCTGGTCATGAGTGAACTTGGACACAAAGTAGAGAAACATCTAGTGTAGATAACAAGACTCAATGGCATCACCAAAGGAAGAAGTGTGAGAAGGAAAAATATTGATCCTTTTATGATTCACATGACACATCAAGTCATACCGAGAAATACAAGTATGACAAAGAGGTAACTGCCACAACACTTAATTTACTCAAGGAATTTTTTAGTTACATGAGCGGCAATTTCCATGTTCACATGCTAGAAGTAAGAGCTCACCTCTTTGTCACATAGTTTCTTTACATAGAGGTTACAAGTGTTGAGATCTTGAACCTATTCCAAGTCACATGCATTGCCAAGCCCCTCAAAACCATCTAGGGTATTCACACAGATTGAGCTTTGTGACTAACATTGCAGTTGTCTAAATCAGTGGTGGATTGCAACTTATGGATCGAGGAAATTCTCTTAAGATCAAACATTTGAATTGACCAAGTAGACCAAGCACACACAAGAGGAACCTCATTCCTTGCAATTTTGATCTGCGCAAGACTTGCAAGTGTGGATGTGACATTACTTAGATTGTGTGAGCCTCTAGAACAAATAGTAAGTTTCCAGGACCAAGGGGTTGGCTAAAATCAAGTGAAGCACATTGCAAGATAAGAACACTTTCATTTGACATCTTTTTTCCAGGATAGTGACTCATCCTACATATTTCAAGACCCTAGACAAGGACCTAGAGAAGCCTAGGCTTTCCCTAGAAACTTGAGTTGCATCATTTGAGGAGGCATTAACTTAAGTTAGTGTGCAAACCCTTGGGCAATGTTACACCTTCCTTAAGAGCTATTAAGCAACATACTAAGATTGCCAAAGGAAAAATCATTCACAAAGGGGGTTGCAAGTCAAGACAACCAAGCAACATGCCAAGCCATACTAAGTACGACTTTCTCACAAGCTAAGTCCAAGAGGCAAAACACTAGAGTTGCCTTGAGGGCAGGTTGCAGGGGTTGCGGTGCTAGTAACTTACTTGAAGTTGCCCCAACTCTCATGAAATAGGTGATCCATCTTGAAAACTCTAGGGCTTTGAGGGCCAATATCTTGCCTTTTTGAAGCACAATTCCTTGTCCACACACAAATATCAAGGCCATAATTGACAATATCACACTTGGGTGGCAAAATTTGCCACGCAACCTAGTATTCTAGCTAGGACCCAAACTCGAGCTAGATCTCTTGTACAAATGCCTTGTTTGTGCTATAGGACTTTGGAAGTACTATAGCAACCACCTCTTGAAAAGGAAAGTTCCACTGAAACTAGCGCTATTGACCACACAAGAGCAAAGCACTTGCACTAAAGTTGAGGAAAGTATCCAAGGCCTTGTTGAAACCAAAGACTCCAAGGCCTTCTTGGAAGTACTATAGCAACCACCTCTTGAAAATGAAAGTTCCACTGCAACTAGTGCTATTGACCACACAAGAGCAAAGCACTTGCACTAAAGTTGAGGAAATTATCCAAGCCTTCTTGAAACCAAAGACTCCAAGTAACTCTCCATATCATGAACCTTTGAGTGGGATTGGAAAATTCATAATCATAATGGACCAATAAGGGAGGGCTTGAACCACAATAGTCAAGTAGAGACCCTGTAACACAAAAACATCACAACTCAACTAAAGAATAGTGAGAGAAGGGATAACACTCAAGGAAAAACACAAAATTGCATTAGATACTTCATGAATGCACCATAGTGACAACTTTGGATAACTTGAAGGCTTTTTAAGCCTAGGGAAAGAGAGAGGACAATTGGCATAAAGGAAGGGAGGTCAATCCTTGAAGAAGAACCTTGGCAATTACACTAGCTTGAATGCTTGAAGGACTCACAAAAATAAGATAACAAGCAAGTCCCCTAACTCATTTAAGGGCATAGGCAGAGAAACAACAAAACATCTATACACACTGTGATAGAAAGAAGTTAATGTGTTGATAAGACCAACGAGGGTCATGAAGGCAACACATCTTAGAACTTGGCACATTAATTCTATAAGACACACAAAAAGAGTAGCGTGACCTTCTAAAGGGGACCAATAGGTTCTTGAGGTTGTTAGAAATCATTAGTTTCATTGAGGAGCTTGTCAACCAAGGGAAACCAAAGATCATGGCAAGGACGAGCTCTAACACAAATAGTCTAGAGTTGGATGCTATGGAGTTACCTACAGATATCCAATAGCTAATATCACTCTATGATCAACACACACATGTTGAACATAGAGGAAGGAATATGGAAGAGATCATGGCTAATTTAGGGGCTGAATGGGAGGAAGCTAGGTAGGGATATCATTAAGCAAGTTGCAAGGTTTGTGTGAAATCATAGGTTAGACAAGCGAAGAAAGGAGATAGAGTTGGATCAAATCCAATGGATCTTGGATCTGACTGGAGGGATGTCAAACTGGAGAAGAGGCAGAGACATCCAATCCCAACATTAGTCCTATGAACTCCTTCTCAAGAGATTATTGGATAGGACCTCCATAGAGAAGGGAAGTGTTGCATTAGCCACCACTCTCTTGGTCGTATTAGGAGTAGCACTAGGGACTAGAAGCCAAGCAAAAATACCAATCGCCATAAAGCAAGTCGAAAAGCACAAAGAATGGTCCTACTCAGATCAATGTATCGAGATGTTGCTCAAAGGTTAATGCTAGGTGCTCACTTGAAACACAACTTTTTCCTACTTGGATCAATGTTAAGAGTGGAAAAAGACTGAATTTTTGACTAATTTTTATTGTTTTTTAGGACTGAATGATTGATTTTTGATGGATTTAGAGTGATATATGGTTGATAATGGAAGTGTTTGAGAGTTTTTTGGATGATATTGATTATGTTTTGGAAGATCATGATGATTCTCAGTAGAGATATGAAGCTCTATGATTTTATGATAGGTTCTGTTGAGGTTCTGATTGGTTCTGTATACCTTCTATATAGCTTCTATTTTGTTTTGATTTTCTTCTGTATGAAGCATGGATTGCTCATTGATGAAGATTGAGATCTTTTGAAAGCTTATTGAATATTTTTTGATAGTTTGGAATGGTTTGAGTATGAGTTATGAGGTTCTGATGACCTTCTGTAACCGTCTATAGAGCCTCTGTCTCTGCTCTGTAACTGTACTGTAGTTGCTCTGGTATTGTACTGTAACTATTCTCTAGACCTTCTGTAAGTATTCTGTATAATGTATGTGTTACTTTGGAAAACTTTTCTAACTTTTGGAAAGGATGAATCTAAGTTCAAAAGAGCTAAAACAAATGGAAGAAGCAGCTACTGAAGACTGAAGAGAAGACGGAGTGACAGTGACAGTAGTGAGCTGTGAAAAGACACTGTAGTGGCTCTGGTGACTCTTCATATCAAACATACCTCTTGGGAGGTGCATCCACGACCTAAGAAGGATTATTGAGAGTCATTATGAGAGCATTGTAGTGAGTATATGATGTACTATTGATAGAGAGAGAGAGAGAGAGAGAGAGAGAGTCAGAGATAGATAAATTCTATCAAAACAGTGTAATTGTATATGAGAGATTGAGAGAGAGAACTATGAAGACATTGAAGATGAATATTATGTGATTTATTTCCATTCAAAGATGGTGTATTCTTCTATGTTCTTTATTATATTGAAGAATTCTATGAAGATGTTGAAGATTATGGTTAATTCTATCAAATCCGTGGGAGATATCTACTATGATGCTACATGAAGATTTGTTGTTTTCTTTGTTTTGATGATTAAAAGAATGAAATGAAAGCTTGCTGATGTTACAAGATATATTTTCTTACAGTAGAATCCCCTTTTCCTTGGTGTTCCTCTTGGGGCTCCATGTTTTTGGTGTGCAGCCGAGGAAACTTGCCATCAATAAGCATCAGAAGAGGCTGAAAATGAAGGAAATGGCATTGCCAAGAAGAGGAGAATTCAATGGAAGTTTGCAAAGTTCCTTCTTCCACTAAAGAGTTAGAAATTCTCATTATCAAAGCCACTTTCCATAGGATGTTCATCCCACAATGGCCGAAACCTATCACCATCATGATGCATGCTCTATGTGGTAGACTGTTTCCTCTTCTTGTTGAAGCAGCAAAAACTTGCATTTTGGTGGCAAACTGTTTGGGAACAAACTGAAGAGCAGAAACAGAGAGAATGACCACCCATGGAAGATTTGGCATTCATTGAGAATTTTCCAGACATCATCAAGTGGGAGATTGTGAAGAAGCTTCAGGAGTCATGGTTAGTGGAGGTTCACGAAAACAAGAAGGAAAAGAGTTGGAATTTGTTCGTGGATGCTCAACAGCAAGATACGTGGGATACTTGGTGCACTGACAAGTCCAATTAGCAACCCACTAGAAGTTGGTAGATAGAGTGTTTTTCACAACATACACTGTTGAAACCCTCAGAAGCTGGCATTATTATAATGGCACAACAACGATCTTAAGAAGAATGAGCTTTGATACTTTCAGAATGGAATATCTTCCCCTCTGTAGTGGTTTAAAGGCCGAATTTAGAGATGTTGAAAAGAAGGAAGTAGAGGAGATGTTGGCCAGAGAATCCTCCAGAGACTGAGTCCTCTCTGATACTATCCTGTTGAGTGATCAACTGGTTGGAGCCAACCCTTTGATGAATGACGCAATAAAGAGGCAAGCATTAGAACGAGTCCAGAGGTACGTGAGAAGAGAGAATGCAAAAATCAAAGCTGAGAACGAGCTCGCAGCAGAAGCCTCCTTTGATGGCCTACAAGCACTCTTTACAAAAGTCCCCATAGCAACTCAAGGTCCCCTTCCTAGTCAGATTTGTCGTGGAAATATTGATGACAGGCCAGCAAATGTAGTCCCATTGCCAATTTTTAAGGGAGAGTACAATGAAGACCCTGATCTTCATGTAGCAGAATTCATGGTAGCATGTGTGGCTAACAATGCCAGAACCCCTAACCATTGGTTAGCGATATTCCCCACCACTTTCAAGGGTGCGGCGTTTCAGTGGTATGAGAGACAAGCAGCAGGAACTTTTGGCACATGGGATGACCTGAAGTTGTCCTTCCTCACTAAATTCAGGCTTGAAGTTTTCGAAGAGCGGATGCGAGAGGAGTTCATGAACCTAAGTCAGTCCTCTAGAGAAAGAGTAGAAGCTTATGTCTCGCGAATGGAATCCATCCTGAAGAGATGGACTAACCATCATTTGGATGAAGGTATCCAGAAAGGAGTGTTTCTCAGAGGCTTACAACCAAAAGTTTGCAAGTTTGTGGAATTGAGAAGACCAGTCAATCTGCAAGTTGTAGTGGAAGGTGCAAGATTGTATGACGAAGTTGAAGTAAGGTTGTCAATGACTCCAGGAAGAGGAGTCTTACCTCCTCCCATGCCAAGAATGGTATACCCACCAAATGCAGTCCCAGGGACAGTTCCCTACCCCTATCCCTAGATGCAAACAGTGCCGCAATATAATGCACCTAATCCATTTTGGTCACCACAGACGACAATGCCTCAAATGATGGTTCAGCCACAACAACAGTGGCCTCAAACAGTTCCTCCAATAGTGACTCAACAACACTGAAATCCTACCAACTGGAATCAACAACCCCAAGTCTCAGCAAGAGCTCTAAATTAGAGCCAGAACAGAGGACCTTCTGGATTGATCCAACCCGTGTATGCAATAATTACAGAAGCTTCCCAAAACCCTACTACAAGTACTTCAGGAGGTGAAAATCTGAAGGACTACTTATCCAACTCAGTTGTAAGTATCAAGAAGGAGCTTCTGGATGTGATTACGGAGCAGCTATAGATGCTGAAGGTGAATCCCGCCAATATATCCACTCCTGTGAGAGCTGGAAGAGATGTGATGCGCTCTAATACATGGTATGAAAAGTGTCATCAAGCGGGACATTTAGCCACTAAATGTACATGAAAACCAACCATTCCTGGAGCCTTCTGTTCCTACTATTTGCGGAAGAACCATACATAGGATATTTGCTCTTTGAAAGAGATGCATGAACGAAGACAGAAGGATGAAAATGCAAGATTCAACTTGCTGGAATCTAAAATGACAACACATGATATTGGACCATAGCCTAGGGAGTTTGGTCCTAATTTCAGTCCAAGAAGGTTTCCCTCTCAAAGTTACAGAGGCCGACAGTCTGGCGGTGGTCAGAGATCGGAGGTGGAATGTTATAGGTGTGGAGAAAAGGGTCATATCTCCCCAAATTGTTCAAACCCTAGACGATCTATGGATTACAAGCCCTTATGCAGTCGATGCAAAGGTGAAGGCCACACTGAAAAGGACTATCCAAGCCCAGCCCCTGTAAAGGCCAATGGCACTGATAGCCAACAGAAGGCACAAGAGCCTGCCTTCAATTTGGTAGAGTTGGAGGTTGCCGTTGTTACATGCACCAAGAAGAAGGAACCAACTGTTCAGAATGAAAATAACTCTCCTGCCAAGACTGTGAAGTTCAACCTGCCAACAGAGGGACAGAGCAGTACAGAACAGAACATTGCAGTACAGAGCACTGTAGTGCCACAGAGAGTTACAGAGACAGTCCCAGAGACAGGACTAGAGGCCCAAGAGATAGATGATATAGAAGCACTTTCAGAAACAAAAGAAGTGTCAATGCTACAATTATTAGAAGCAAAAGGAAAGATGAAAATGGGTGTAGCACCATTCTCCAGCCGGCTAGAGAAGCCTGTGGATCCTATCAAAGATTATGACTTGGTCAAATACCTAGATACTTTTAAACCAAACCTAACATTCTGACAGTTGCTCCTTCAACAGCATCTTGACAAGAAGACGTGGACTAAGGAAAGATTATGTCGAAAGAAATTCAAAAGCATCTTGACAAGAAGACGTGGACTAAGGATCGCTCCTTCAACAGCAACCAAGACCAATAAGGCCTCAGAACTTGTAAAGGAAGTAGATGTGGCTAATGCCTTCCTAGATCCTGGAACCCCAGAGATTAGTGTGTGGATAGAAGGATGCTTTATTTTAGATGCATTGATTGATGGAGGCTCATTAGTAAACATAATGACGGATGTGACAATGAAGGACTTAGGGTTGCAAGGAATTCAACCTACACAATGGCTTATCAGATTGGCAGACCAAAGCAGAATTAAACCGTTGGGCATCCTCCCATATGTAAAAACAACCCTTGCAGGAAGAGACTATTGGCTGACATATCTGGTGGTCAAACCAAATTCTTATGGGACCTCATACCCTCTACTATTGGGAAAACCTTGGCTTTTTGAAGCAAGAGCCAGGAAAAACTGGTTCAAAGGAACCCTAACCCTAGTCAAAGGACCCAACAAAGTGGTGTTAAAGTTGTATGGATTGCAAAAAGGCAATGGATCCACATCCAATGAAGTCATAACTGACTCCTCCAATGAGGTAACAGATGGTACATCAGGAGACGAAGAGGCTGTTAAGCAGATCTTTCACAAGAAAACAGAGGCACAGTCCCTAAATAACAGTGGGCATTATAAGCCAACTACCGAGGGAAGAAAATATCAAGATTGTGGGAGAGAAGGAAGGAGTCTCACTTGTAGCTTTCTTGCTTGCAAAATGGGGGAATACACACAAAGGTGGAGGCTGAAAACAGTTTTCCTCTCCTTAGTTGTGTAAGCCAAAAAAAGAACTCAAGTACATAGAAATAGAAGAACCCTATATATGGGTCTCAAACCAAACTCAACTAACTAAGGTGGCATACTAACTGAGCCACGAACTAGAGTAGATAAGGATAGCTGTCATCTAGCTATTATTCATGGGCGGTGTACCAACCGCATCTGCAACTGACATGTCGATGATATAAATGCACAATGGTCACCCTGGCATATCACGAGTGGAGCTCGATATCTCAACACTCCCCCTCGAGCTCAATCCCAACTCCTACACACCAAGTAGGTCTTTGAACTTACGCACCTTCTCTGTGCCCAATGCCTTCGTGAATATGTCAGCTACTTGATCCTCTGTGTTGACATAAACTAGATCAATAAGACCTAGTAAAACCCTCTCCCGCACATAGTGATAATGCACCTCAATGTGCTTTGTTCTAGCATGATAAACTGGGTTATTTGCCAAGTGTATACTCCTCATGTTGTCACAATAAATGACAACTGGCCCATCTGTAGGCTGATGCATATCATAAAGTAGCTTATGCAACCAAGCTACCTCACATGCAGCCATTGTTGCGCCCCTGTACTCAGCCTCTGTGCTCGACAAGGAAACTATAGGCTGTTTCTTGCTGCTCCAAGCGACTGCAGCACTCCCAAAAGAGAACACATATCCACTGGTAGATCGTCTATCAAAAATACTACCAGCCCAATCAGCATCAGTGTATCCATACAACTGTATCTGAACCCCAGTCTCATAAAGTAGTCCATATTGCAATGTGGACTTCACATATCTGAGTATGTGTCTAGCCGCATCCAAATGCGGTTTCCTTGGAGCCTGCATAAACTGACTTACCAATCCAATAGCATAGCTCAAATCTGGCCTGGTAATAGTCATATAAATCAAACTTCCTACTATGCGTCTGTACATAGTAGGGTCTTCCAAAAGCTCACATGCATCTGCGCTCAGCTTCACATTCTGCTCCAAAGGAACTGAAATAGGCTTACAACCTATCATCCCATATTTGGACAGCATGTCCAATCTATATTGCCTCTGCAAGAGCCGTATCCCACTTGGTGATCTAATCACCTCAATGCCCAAGAAATAACGCAGCTCTCCCAAATCCTTCATCTCAAACTTTTGCTTCAATAGCATTTTCACATGAAGGATATCTTCATCACTGTCACCTGTCATAATCAAATCATCAACATAAATGACAAGTAGCATAATACCTTTCTCTGTTTTTCTCACATAAAGTGAGAAATTTGCCTTGGAAATCTGAAAGCCAATAGTGGCAAGATACTGTCCTATCTTGTCAGACCATGCTCTAGGTGCTTGCTTCAAGCCATACAAGGCTTTCTTCAACCTATAAACAAACTCAGGATGAACAGCATGCACATAACCTGGTGGTTGCTCCAAATATACCTCTTCTTGCAAATCACCATGCAAGAAGGTATTCTTTACATCCATCTGATATAAAGACTATTCCTTTGATGCAGCCATAGCAATGACTGCTCTTACGGTTGCCATCCTTGCAACCGGACTGAATGTTTCTTCATAATCAATGCCATATATTTGTGCATACCCCTTGACTACTAATCTTGCCTTATATCTGTTCACAGAACCATCTGCATTGTGCTTCACCTTATAAATCCACTTACAACCAATTGCATTCTTATCTTTAGGCAAAGGTACCAATTCCCATGTAGCATTTGCTTCCAAGACATCCATTTCTTCATCCATGGCTTTCTCCCATTTTTCTTTTCCCATGGCTTGCTCAAAAGAAGTGGGTTTTGGTTCCTGTATCACTTTGACCATATAGGCATAGTGAATGGCTGTAAATCCATCATATTTCAGCCTATCCACAGGATACCTAGCTTTGGTAGACCTGCACTCCCAGGTGCTCTCAAAACATCCCTGGTCTTCCTTACTCCAGGTGTAACAATAGAAGGAATACCCAACTCATCATCAATGCTCTATTCTGAGCCACTGGATTCACCATCCACATAAGAGTGACCTACATTCACATCAAACATGGGCTGATCTACCTTCTCTTTTCCTTTTTGTGATACCTGCATACCACTATCTACATTGCTTTGAGAAGATTATCCTGATCTCAATCTGCCTGTCCATGGCAAAGAATGTGAACCACTGCTAGAGGACGCTCCAGGTCCACGAATATCTTGTGACTGCTGCTGTGAATTCTGTGCAGCATTACCATTTTGTGCATCTACATTATCAATCACATTTACTGGTTTATACCAGCTACTCATCTCATCAAAAACAACATCTCTGATCACTGTAAACTTATGAGTAGAAGTGTTATAGCATCTATACCCTTTTTGATGCAGAGAGTAACCAATAAAGATGCACTTCTCAGCTTTTGGATCCAACTTGGATCTCAACTCATCTGGCACATGAACATAGGCAATGCAACCAAAAATTTTCAAATGAGAAATATCTGGTTTCCTACCAGTATACCTCTCCTCTGGAGTCATGCCATGTATTGCTGCAGTGGGAGTCCTATTCATTATGTAGACTGCTATAGCAACTGCCTCAGCCCAGTAAAAATCTGGCAGGTCTTTTTCATTGAGCATGACATGAGATACCTCTCCAATATGCCTGTTTTTTCTTTCTGCAATTCCATTTTGTTGTGGGATATGACTACATGAATATTTTTGTTTTATGCCATGCTCCTGCAAGAACCTTGCAAACTCATTTGAGAGGTACTCTCCCCCTCCATCTTACCTTAGGCATTTTATTTGCAGGCCTGTTTTTTTTTCAACCATAGCTTTAAGAGTTTTGAAATGCCCAAAAACTTCAATTTTCTTTTTCATAAAATACACCCAAAATTTTTTGCTATAGTCATCAATAAAAGTGACAAAATAATGACAGCCTCCAAGAGATGCAGCTTTAGTAGTCCACACATCAGAGTGGATTAATTCCAATTGCTTCTTACTCTCTTAAACATGTCTAGGAAATGGTTTCCTTCCCTGTTTTCCAAATTGACAGGCTTCACATACCTTATGCATTTCTGCAACCTTGAATTTAGGAAATCCTGCAACAATATTTTGGGCTTGCATTGATTTAAGCCGTTGTACATTAACATGACCAATGGTTTATGCCAGATATCAATATCTTCAACTACACCGGTCCCATGTGCAAACATTGTTGCACTCAATTTAGGCATGTCTGCATCCAACGTAAACATTCTGCCCTTCTTCTTTCCTTTTGCTATCAAGCGACCTTTATTTTTCATATCCTCAACAAAGCATCCATGAGAATTAAATCTGACCTGCAAGCCCTGCTCAACCATTTGACCAACAGAAACTAGGTTCTTGGTGATATTCGGGACATGAAATACATCTGATAGGTATTTCTTTTTCCCATCCTACATAGACAAAGGAATTTTTCCAATCTGCACAATAGGATGTGCAGTATCATCACCAGTCTCCACAAATCCTGGTTTTTCCATTTCCCTTGCATCCTGCATCCATTCTGCATGACCTGTCATGTGGTTTGATGCACCTGAGTCAACATACCACACATCGTTGCTTTCTTCTGCACTTTTCACAGAATTGGTCATGTGCTGCACCATAAACAAATGCTCATTTTTGTCATCACCCTGTCTACTAGAAGATGCATAATTTTCTTGTTGCAATTTTCCATTCATGATGTCATTCTGCTTTTTATAGCAATCTTTAGCCATATGATCCATTTTACCATAGTAGTAGTATTCAACATTGCTGTTTGCATTTTGGCCTCTTTGCCATCCACCATGACCTCTTTGGCTCCCCCTGTCTCTAGAGTTACCACGTCCTCCTCCATAGGACTGGTTTTCTTGAGTTTTCTGCATATTCTGATTTCTACCACGGCCTCCAGATCGGCCTCCTCTACCTCTGCCTCTACCTCTTCCAGCATTTGAGTAGAAGACAGCTTCTTTTGAAGTTCCTCTTGAAGAAGATGCACCACCATTTCTCTGCTCCTCAGAAATTAGAAGAGCAATCAACTCCTCAAAATCAGGAAATCTTTCACAGACGGAAATGGATGTTCGGAACTGTGCATAATCCTTTCCTAGACCATTCAAGGTCACAGAAACTAAATCATCATCTTCCACTGGCGACCCAATGGAAGCAAGTGCATCGGCAATCTTCTTCACCTTCATGTGGTAGTCATTGATGCTCATACTTTCTCTTTGCACATTGTGCAACTCTTGCTTGAGCTGCATTTTCCTGGCTTGCGTATTTGTGCTATACATTTTTGACAAAGTATCCCATGCCTCCTTTGGCGTACTTCCATCTTGAATATGCACAATCATAGGTTCTGAAATGCTGATAGACAGCCAGTACATAACTTTCCTGGCTCTCTCATGCCATGCTTTAAATGCCTGCATTTGCTGTTGATTGGGAACATCAGGAAGAACTGGTTCTTCTTCATTTCCTGCAACGAATTCCCAATATCCTTTTCCCATAAGGAAATTCGTCATTCTGAACTTCCATGCTTGGAAGTTGTTCTTGTCAAGCTTTTCTGTGACAATCTGTGAAAAAGAATCAGACGCCATTACAGAACACTGCAAAAAATTCTGTCACTACAAAGAACACAGCTTCAGCCTCACAAGGGCAAATCTGCAAAACTGACGAAAGTGGTATTTGACCACACAGTCACTTCCTAGTGACGATTTTGCATCAACAGGCAACAAGGATGATTCTGTAACTCCCAATGTCTTTGCGCACAGGCACACGATGCAATTTCTACAGTAACTTTTCACCGACCTGTAGAACAATGGTCACACAGCATAAAACAGGGCCTTTTCTTGAGTGCGTACAGAAAACTTCCGCCTCCAAAACAAGCCCCGAAATGGCCTCAAATCAAAAAAACAGAGCTACCAAGGGCTAAAGCCCAATCCCGCAACATATACTACCCTCTTGCTACACTGCAAAGGGAGTCTCAATTTGAGACAATGCACTCTTGCACTTTCCGGATGTGCTACCTGCTGCAGAGACTTGCTCCCAAAACAAAAAAGTGAAAGCAACACTGGTCCTCTTACCAGAACACCGCGAACTTGGTTTGCTTTCTTGAGCTCCTTACCACGAACAAGGCTCTGATACCATGTCAAGATTGTGGGAGAGAAGGAAGGAGTCTCACTTGTAGCTTTCTTGCTTGCACAATGGGGGAATGCACACAAAGGTGGAGGCTGAAAACAGTTTTCCTCTTCTTAGTTGTGTAAGACAAAAAAAGAACTCAAGTACATAGAAATAGAAGAACCCTATATATAGGTCTCAAACCAAACTCAACTAACTAAGGTGGCATACTAACTAAGCCACGAACTAGAGTAGATAAGGATAGCTGTCATCTAGCTATTATTCATGGGTGGTGTACTAACCGCAACTGACAAGTTGGTGACATAAATGCACAACGGTTACCCTAGCATATCACGAGTGGAGCTCGATATCTCAATAGCAAAATCCTTGTCAATGGGAGAACCTCAACTAGAATTAACTTCTAAAATCACCTCTGACAATGAAATAGAAGCATGGATGTACTGCTCTCCCTGTTACATGACAGTCGCAGAGACAGAGCAGAGACAGTACAGATATAGAGCAGATTCAAAGCAGAGGCAGAACAAAGACAGAGCGGATACAAACACAATCACAGAGACAGTAACCGACACAGAGCCAAAGCCAGAAGCAGAGTCAAAAACTGTGACAGAAGCAGAAGCAGATGCAGAGACAAAAGATCTGTTCTTCTCCTACAGAGCCTCTATAGAAGCAGAGACAGAGCCTACAGAGGAAGAGGATGAAAATGATGAGGAAGAAAATAAAGCAGGTTATGGAAGTGCAGATAAAGAATTTCCTCTGATAATGGATGATCTTGTTGATGCCCCTATAGAGACCTCAGAGACTGAAGATCTCAGGGTGCTGTATGGAATGACCATGGTTCCATTTGGGTTTGATCAATGGACCACAAAGTATGCAGAATATGTATAAGCAATGGATTAGAAGCATAAAAATTAAGTTCACCAGTGGCTCTTGTCGCCCTAACCGTTCAGTCCAGAGAAAAGATGATGATGATGCCCCTTGCCAACAACACAAGCCAAAGCCCTCAGAGCCACAGCCTCTAGAAGGTCCGTGCTATGTGACATTCATGGACGCATCCTCTAAAGATGAATACCTAAGTCGAGAGGAAATCACCACTCAAACAGAAGCAGACAAAGCTCTGATACCCTTCTGGCAACCTCAATATATGAAAGTCATCTATTTAGAAGGAGAACACTGGTTCTAGTGGAACATCAGAAGAGGATACGACTCTCTTGAAAGAGTCAGACCTCTATCTAGAAGCAATCCGTGGCACATTTATCCGCGAAGTGGAAGGTGAAAGGCAAGTAATGTTCCTGGATACTAACGGTACTAAACATCACCTAAAAGTGGGTCTCAATCTTCCAGAGGGAGAACTAGTGGTCCTTTGAGACCTACTCAAAGAGAACTTAGATGTGTTTGCTTGTTCATATAAAGACCTAAAAGGGATTGATCCCACAGTATGCCAGCATCACATTGACCTAGAGCCTGATGCCAAACCTGTAAGGCAAAGACAAAGGTATATGAATCCTAATTACTCTGCTCTGGTGAAGGCTGAATTATTGAACCTTCTTGAAGTCGAGTTCATTTATTCCATGGCTAACAGTGAATGAGTTTCGCCCATTGTGGTAGTACCCAAGAAGAACGGGAAACTTCGAATATGTGTAGACTTTCGGAAGCTGAATTCGAAGACGAAGAAGGATCATTTCCCTATCCCTTTTACAGACCAATTGTTGGACATAGTGGTAGGCCATGAGTTGTATTCCCTCTTGGATGGATTCAGCGGATATAACCAAGTCCAAATCGCACAAGAGGACCAATCTAAAACAACCTTCACCACAGAATGGGGGACCTATGCCTATAGAGTGATGTCATTTGGGCTCTGTAATGCTCCTGCCACCTTCCAATGAGTAATGATGGCTGCCTTCCATAATCATCTGCATGATTTTATTGAGGTGTATTTTGATGACTTTTGTGTCTATAGCTTAATCCGCGAGCATTGGGGACACCTAGAGCAATGTTTTGATAGACGCCGAGAGTATGGGATTTATCTCAACCCCGACAAATGTGTCTTTGGTGTCTCCTCGGGAGTTCTTTTGGGTCATATTTTCTTGGCACAAGGGATTGCAACAGACCCTGCAAATATTGAAAAGATTGCCGCCTTGACAACACCAACAAACCTCAAGCAATTGAGAGGATTTCTTGGCCATATGGGCTCCTACAGAAGATTTATTGCACATTTTGCAACCAAGGTAGCCCCTCTGCACAAGCTCCTAAGGAAAGATGTGGATTTCCTTTGGACTAACTGTGAAAAAGCCTTTAATACCCTAAAACAGTGCCTTATCCAAGCACCTATTTTACAACCTCCTAACTAGACAAAGGAGTTCCATGTGCACACAGATGCATCAGTTGAAGGGCTAGGTGCTATCCTATGTCAAAAGGGTCCTTCTAAATTAGATCAGCCAATATATTATGCAAGTCGAAAGGTCACTAATAGGGAACAAAACTACACAGTGACAGAGCTTGAATGCTTAGCAATAGTGTTTGCATTTGAGAAGTTTCGACACTATCTACTATCAACGCATTTCAAGTTCTATGTGGATCATGAAGCCCTATCCTTCCTGATGAACAAAGCAGATGTTAAAGGACGACTGGGTTACTTCTATTCCAGGAGATTTGAAGTGGTCATTAAGCCTGGCCATTCCCATGTCCTAGCCGATCATCTATCACGGATTCCTCAAACAGAAGAAGAGGAACAGGATGATCCAGACCTTCCTGATGCTTCCATGTTTCTAGTTGAAACAGTCACTCCCTAGTATGCAAACATATCCAACCTCCTGGCAACTCAACAATATCCTCCTGGCATCTCAAGCCGTGAGAAGAAGAAGCTTCTATTAGAATCAGCCCCCTACAGCTTGCTAGGCAGTGCATTGTACAAGAGAGGCAAAGATGAAGTGCTGCGAAGATGTGTTGCAAGGATGAAATAGGCATAGTATTGAAAGCATGCCATGACGAACCATGTGGTGGACACTTTGCAGGAGAAGCGACAGCCAAGAAGGCTCTGCTAGCAGGATACTGGTGGCTGACCCTCCACAAGGATGCATATGATTACTGTAAGAGATGTGATGCTTGTCAGCGAATGGGAAAACCCACCAAAACAAGTGCCATGCCACTGCAACCCATTCTTTCCCTAAAGCCATTTGAGAAGTGGGGGATTGATTTTGTGGATCCCATTGATCCACCCACCAGACGGAAGCAGAATAGATACATCTTAGTATGTACAGACTATGTCACAAAGTGGTGTGAAGCTAAAGCTCTGAAGCGGGATGATGGTAACAGCATAGCCCTATTCATGTACGAGAATATTATCACTTGTTTTGGCAATCCCCTCGAGCTAGTAAGTGACAGAGGTACTCATTTCCTTAACAAAATCATGGAGGAGCTGACAGAGCTGTATAAGATCCGCCATCGCAAGTCCACTCCTTATTACCCCAGAGCCAACGGCCAAGTTGAAGTCACCAATCGCATCATTTGTTGGATTCTAACAAGAACGATTGCCGCACATCATCGCAACTGGGACGATCGACTTACAGAGGCCCTCTGGGCATATAGAACCTCTCATAAGGCAGCTACAGGACAAACCCCTTTCCAACTAGTGTATGGTACAGAAGCCGTCTTCCCTGTTGAGCTGGAATTGCCCTCTTTGCGAGTGGCAGTTAAAGAACGCTTGGGAGATGCTGAGTCACTGCAACACCATCTCCTGCACTTGGAATGCTTGGATGAGATACGGCGGATGGCCCTACAATGCATGGAAACTACTCAAGCATGACGCAAGGCCTATCATGATAGTTTCATCAAGCACAAGGAGTTCAAAGAAGGTAATCTTGTCCTGCCCTATGATTCGAGGTTTGGCAAGTTTCCTGGCAAGCTTCAACAACGGTGGATGGGCCCGTACAAGGTACTTGCTGTCAATCCTAACGGCTCTGTTCAGGTGCAGACCATTGATGCCTCTAATGATCCCTTCCTGATCAATGGCTATCGCCTAAAGATGTACTTTCCTCCCTGGGGATCTTGACAATCACAGTCGACCTACCCTTTCCCTTTTGGGCAGCGCACTGTCCTTCCCATCGTGCTTCTGATAGCCCTTATGATTCTCCTCATGAGGCGGTCCCATTCTGCTAACCCCTCTCAGAAACATCTCAAAACCCGACCTTGTTCTCTTCTCGTCTGATCCAATAACGGTGGCGAGGTTGGTCCTGACACGTATTTCCACCATTCTCTTTCTTAATGGAAAAAAAAAAGGAAGAAAAGAAAAAACAAACAAACAAACAAAACAAACAAAACTATTATGGGAGAAAAGGAAGAAATTCCTTGTCATGACTGTTAGAATATCAAGCTCTTTCATGTGTGTTAGACCGACATGAGCTGGGCACAGCTAGTCTAGCTATATTAGTCAGGTATCTTAAATAAGTCGGTACTCTAGTCTTTATGGTTGGTGTGAATGGTCCTTCTGGACTTGTAAATACTTGACTTATGTTCTTTCAGAAAAGAGAAGAAGGAGAGAGGAAGCATGTTGCTTCACTCTGTGTGTTGCTCTCTATCTGCATCCATGAAAGCTAACATGGTATCAGAGCCATGAATGGGCTCACTGGTGGAATGCACTAAAGAAGAAGACTTGAAGACTGACCTGAAGGGCTAGAAAAAGAAGAGGACTGACTGTCATTTCCATCAATGGTCACATAGAGGTATGCATTGTTGAGCATTGGATTCTCATTGCTTGAAGGAGGAGTTGTGGCTTGCTGAGGAGTCTCCCAAGGATTAGTTGAGCACTAGTGAGTGCTTCATAGTTAAAATAATCATCAAATCGTGCAGCAGTAGACGTCAGTCCTGGCAGTGTGATTGTGCCTATTTTGCAGGCTGAACTCTATGGCTAGGATCTATTATATGGACTGCTCACCAAGGCTCCATTGAGCATTAACAAGTGGTGTGGCTTGTTTGGAGGCTTACCAAGGCTCCATTGAGCATCAACAAGTGGGCATTCATCATCATTACCATCAAATCTAATTTGAATATACTCTGAATTGTCTGCATGGACTGCGCCTGTGAACAGACTGCTCTCATTGGCAGAGATTTAAGGTGAAAAGCACTTGTCAAGTGGCATAGAGCATGGATGCATACCAAGGAAGGTTCTTGAAGGGTATACTTTGCTATTGCCCCTGTGGGAGCTCATGTCTGAGCTGTAATAGAGTTGCATAGATCTGAATACACAGGGCTGAATTGTTATTGGAGTTACAGGGACATTATACACTTGTGGTGTTTGCATTTTGGATGCTCTTTGGCATGTACATTGAGCTTGAATGTAGCACATGATGCTTGGTAGAAGACATGTCATAATACTTGGGTATTTTGACATAAACTTGGAGCTTGGAATGGCCTGATTTGAGAGCTTGTGACAGGTTGAAAACTGAAAAAAAAATTGCAGACATAAAGCACTAATTGGTTACTCCTGTCCTTGGAAGAACTAGTTGATTTGGTTAGCCCCACAAGTACTTGAAGACATGGTCTGTGTGACTGTTAAATGCTTGAGCATTGGAAACGGAAGTGATGCAAATGTTTTATGGTTTTATGGGACTGAAATCAATCCCTGTTGCCAGTGCATTGGCTGTTTGAAATCTGGGAATGTATTTATGACATTCATATATGCTGGTTATATACTGTTTTGTGCTTCTATGCCTATGTATGGCTTGACACATGTACTAGCAGCTATCTATGAAATTTTGGGATATGTATGACATGTATACCACTCAGTTTTGGACTTGAAACCACTGTTGGTCACTCACAGAATTACAATTTCCAGGCTGCATGTATGTACCCTGGCAATGATGTTGTAGGAGTTCAAACAGAAGTAAATACATAGCATTTGTACTAACTGTTTTACCTACAGGTTGAGCCACTTATTTGCGGGCTGTTTTGGGTTGTCAGTGAGCTGAAATACCTTGGTTTTTTACTACAATTAATTGCAAAAAACTATCATAAACAGTTTCGGGCTGAAGTGTTAAAAAACTGTCATAAACAGTTCCGGGCTGAACTGTTAAAAAGATCTTGGTTTGCAGGTAGTCAGGCAAGGTCTACAACATGGCAAATGCTGATAGAACTGATAACATAACCCAGATTGTGGGAGAAAAGCTTGATAGCAACAATTATGCAATATGGAAGTTCTGCATGGAGAACTTTTTGATAGACAAAGGATACTGGGACTTAGTGTGACAAGTGTTGAGGCTGAACCCTGCGAGCTCTTTCCGTCCAAGCTCAATGCACTCGTATAGCATGGAGAACTTTCTGATAGGCATCGAGCTTGGATGGAAAGAGCTCGCAGGGTTTTACATTGGCTGTCATTATGTATCTCGGATGCTATGGTGATGCAGATCATGAACTGTAAGTCCCCAGCAGATGCATGGAATATATTAGTCAAATACTATGGCACAACCACAAGTGCCAGGAAGATACAATTGAAGCAGAAATTCAATAACATGGAGAGGAAGAGCAGATCCATACAGGATTATGTCACAGAGGTTTAGACCATAGCAGATCAGCTGGCATCTGTTGGTTCACAGGTTGAAGATAAAGATATGGTTGCAGTGACTTTGAATGGCTTGGGTCCTGAATACAAGTCATTTGACACTTCAGTGTCTGTGCGGGCTGAAATGCCTGACTTTAATGAGATGGTTGCATTATTGATTCATGAAGAGGTGAAGCTTGGCTTAGCAGGGTCAAGCAGTTCAAAGAATAAGGATGCAGTTTTTTACTTGAATCAGCGTGGCCGTGGTAGCCGTGGTAGGGGCTATGGATCTGGCAGAGGAGGCCAGCAGAATGCATCCTATGGTAATAGCAATCAGCTGTCATCAAATGCAAGAGGTGGTGGAAATTTTCGAGGTAGGGGGAGATCTAACTCCCGTGTGGCAGAGGCTCATGGCAGCAGCAGCGTTCGTCTGACAATCCAAACAAGGATAAGGATTGTCATTACTGCGGAAAGTATGGGCATATTGCAAAGGACTGCTGGAAGAAGCAGGGAAACCAGAAGGGAAAACAGCATGGACACTACGCTACATCCAGTCAGGCAGATGACTCTGGTGATAGACTGTTTGCCATGCAATATGTCAAAGATAAGGCTGTTGAAAAATCATCTGATGATGCAGTGTGGTACATTGACTCAGGGGCGTCGAATCACATGACCCCTCACGGTGATTGGTTCATGGATATGGTGGCTGAAAAGCATGGCTATGTATGCGCAGGTGATGACACGTAGCATAGCATTGAGCATAAAGGCAAAGTGCCTCTTGTGGTTCATGATGGCAGAAAGAAAAATTTACATGATGTATTGCATGTCCCATCGATTACAAAGAACCTATTGTCTGTCCGGAGCAGAACTTGCAGGTTAGATTCAATAAACATGGCTGCTTTATTGAAGAGTTTGGCAATGGATGCAAGTTGATAGCCCGTGGTCACAGGAATGGCCGAATGTTTACTCTCGATGCTTCTTTGCCAGAGCTGAATTTAGCTATGTTTGCCCATGGTTCTGGCACTGTTAGGGATTTGGAAATATGGCACAAGAGAGTGGGGCATGTCAATTTGCAAAGGCTGAAAATTATGCAGAAGAAACAGCTGGTACCCAAGTTCCAATATTCAGATATTGGTCATGTATGCGATGCTTGCCAGTTCGGTAAGCAGTCTAGACTGTCGTTTGTCAGGCATGTAAGGCAAAGTACACATCCATTGCAATTAGTGCACTCTGATGTTTGGGGGCCAGCTCATAATGCATCTATGGGAGGTTCTAGATATTATGTATCTTTCATTGATGACTACAGTTGCTATACCTGGCTTTGCATATTGTAAACAAAAGATGAGGTCTTTGCTATTTTTCAGCAATTTAAAGCACAGATTGAGAAGGAGTTTCAATGCTACATCTCTTGCTTGAGATCTGACAGTGGTGGAGAGTATGTATCAAATGAATTTGATGATTTCTTGGCTGAAAATAGCATTCGTAGGCAGCTAACTTGCAGCTACACTCTGCAGCAGAACGGAGTAGCTGAAAGAAAGAACAGGGTTCTGATGGAAGCTGTTAGGGCCATGATGAACGAAAAGCATATGCCACTTTATTATTGGGCAGAGGCTGTTATGACAACCGTATACATTCTGAACAGAACTCCCACTACAAGTATTCACGAGATGACGTTGTTTAAGAGGCTATATGGCTATAAGCCAAATGTAAGTCACATGAAAGTCTTTGGCTATCTTGCTTATGTGCATATTCCAGATGAGAAAAGAAAGAAGCTGGATCCAAAAGCACATTAAGTGTGTTTTCATTGGATATTCGCAGCAGAAGAAGGCATACAAATGCTATGATCCCTCTCTACCAGGGAGACTTTGGTGAGCAGGGATGTCATCTTTGATGAGATGGGCTCCTGGTATGTATCACCAGTTGCAGTGCCATCCGATATGCCTTCCACTCATGTATCTACAGTTGATTTGCAGCAGAGCACTGCTATGACAGGACCTAGTAGTCAGACAGTATCCCCATGGATAAGGAGATTGAGGAGCTCACCGTCCACTGACACCAGTATGTCAGTGAGGGGGAGACATGATGTCTTGGACAGCAAAGGAAAAGAGAAATCTATTGAGGATGCATCTGGTATGATGACACCTAGCAAAATGACTTCTGGCTATGAGTCTGCTAATACTTTAGACAGCGAACTTGGTATTCCGATTATCTATACACCTGGCATGAGGCAGAGCAGGTATATTCCGCCTCATGAGAGAGGGGAATCGATTAGTGCACCATAGTTTAGACGCTCGCAGAGGGTCAAATACCCTATTGATAGGTTGACATATAGTGGCTACTCCGCAAAGCATTTTGCTTACATGACAAAAGTGATGGAGGTCAAAGAACCAAGTACATATGCTGAAGCAGTGAAAGATGAGAACTGGTGTGTAGCCATGGACGAAGAAATGAATGCCTTGGCTGAAAATAAGACATGGGATTTAGTGCCACTGCCTAAAGGGAAAAAGACCATTGGCTGAAAATGGGTCTACAAAATCAAATGCAAGTCAGATGGCAGTGTGGAGAGATACAAAGACAGGCTGGTTGCAAAGGGGTATGCCCAACAGTATGGACTTGATTATGAAGAAACATTCAGCCCTGTTGCCAAGATGGCAACCATACGCACTGTGATTGCCTTGGCTGCTGCTAAAGGCTGGAAATTGCAGCAGATGAACGTTAAGAATGCATTTCTTAATGGTGACCTAGCAGAGGATGTCTATATGGTTCAACTGGAAGGGTATGTTCACCCTGATTTTCAGGATTATGTATGCAGGCTGAAAAAGGCATTGTACGGGCTGAAGCAGGCTCCGAGAGCTTGGCATGCTAGGATCAGTAACTACTTGCAGAGATTGGGTTTTGCTGTTGGCAGGGCTGATCACAGTCTATTTACAAAGAAGACTGATAGTGGCTTTGGTAGTGTTGGTCATATACGTTGATGATTTGATAATCACTGGTGATGATGACTTGGGCATATAACATGTAATGAAGATGCTGAAAGCTGAATTTGACATGAAAGACCTAGGAGAACTGAAGTATTTCTTGGGCATTGAGGTAGTTCCAGCTGAAAATGGTTTATGGCTGATGCAGAAGCACTAGCCATGGAGATGCTGAAGAAGTATGGCATGGCTGAATGCAAACCGTTGGATACACCTCTTGATCAGAATGTCAAGTTAGACATGAACACTGGGGCTGAAGTAGAGGATGTGACTATGTACAGGCAGATGGTTGGCAGCTCGATTTACTTGACCATCACTAGGCCTAACTTGAGCTATGTTGTAGGGCTCATAAGCTAGTTTATGTAGAAGCCTAGAAAGCTGCACTTGGATGCAATTAGACGCATTATGAGATATGTTAAGTCCACCGTAGAGTATGGGCTGTTCTATGTCAGAGATAAGCCCTTGACATTGACTGGATACACGGATGCAGATTGGGCAAGTTGCTCATATGATCGTAGATCTACGAGTGGATATGCATTTGGATTTGGTAGCGGTATGATTAGATGGAGTAGCAAGAAGCAGCCTACGGTTGCTTTGTCGAGTACTGAGGCAGAGTACAGGGGTGCTGCATTGGCAGCGTGTGAGTTTTCATGGCTGCTCAAGCTTATGGCTGACTTGGACATACAGGTAGATGCTCCAGTGAAGTTACTATGTGATAATCTGAGTAGTGTACTCCTGGCTATGAATCCAGTCTATCATGCCAGGACGAAACACATAGAGGTACACTACCATTTCATCAAAGAGATGGTTCTTGCAGGACGAGTGGATCTTATGCATGTAAAGACAGATAAACAGGTTGCAGATATCTTTACCAAGTCTTTGGGTAAAGATAAGTTCTGTGGTTTTAGACAACTGCTTGGAGTACAGATGATGTCTTGAGCTTGAGGGGGAGTGTTAGAATATCAAGCTCTTTCATGTGTGTTTGATCGTGGACACATCTAGTCTAGCTATATTAGTCAGGTATATTAAATAAGTCGGTACTCTAGTCTTTATGGTTGGTGTGAATGGTCCTTCTGGACTTGTAAATACTTGACTTATGTTCTTTCAGAAAAGAGAAGAAGGAGAGAGGAAGCATGTTGCTTCACTCTGTGTGTTGCTCTCTATCTGCATCCATGAAAGCTAACAATAACAGGCCTCGTTCCAAGAAAAGGTGGTAACACCTCGCAGTTCAGGATAGTTGACTCACTAGCAGAACCTCTTCAGCAAGTAATTTGAAGCCACCTCCCTTTGTACGATGTCTCGGCAATATTAGTCTGTCTATCCTTCTTAACAGACGCCCTTTCTTGCAAATCATTGAAGTATGAGATTTGTAGGCTACCTCCCTAGGTACGCCTCGTCTTCAAGATCCTGATGACAACAACAACCGACATGATCTTCATCACCAACCCCTTGAGTGATGTGAGCTTTCATCCTAACAGGATGGGGACGTGAGTATGGGCTGCCCTCTATATCTATCAGTGAGACGAGTGAGACAAAGGGTGGGATGAGTGACCAGTCTTTCCCTTCAAATCAAATGAGAGATGAGATGTGTGAACGGAGTGTTGCGCACACGGGATGCACCTCTCAATGCACAATGCACGATCTGTTCTTATGCACTGCACCATAAGGCTCCCTGGCCTTCCTTCTTGCACTGTATGCCGGCACAGGGTGGGATGCATAGTTATACCATCAATTGCGCACAAGGCATACAACCTCTGTACAAGTGACAGCAAGGATTACATCAATGGGTTGTAGGAATGGGCTGCCCTCTATATCTTTCAACAGAACGTGAGACAGAGGGTGGGCTGAGTGTGACTGGTGTTTCTTCAATCAATTATTGAGAGGTGAGGATTGAGGGACGTTGCGACCAATGGAGTCGGGTACATTCCCGTTCCCCTATGCACCCATGGGATGGGTTTCTACCATCAGCACAGGACACATCACTATGTTCTGTACACTGCACTGCAAGGCTCCCTAGCCTTTCTCCTTGCACCTATGCCATACGAGTTGGACGCATTGATGCACCATTAATTGTGCACTCTGGCATACTCTTTCTAAACCACCCCCTTGTCGATTCCTAAACCGGGTGTGATCTCTGGGTTTTCATCATTATTTTCTTTGAGTGACATTAGTAATGGGGCGAGTGACTGCTCTTTCAATCCATTTGAGTGATCTTGAGTTGAGTGCAATATCCCTCGCCATCGCCGAATTTTCTGTGATTTCTTCAACCAGCTACCTCCCTGGGTGTTGTTGCGTGGTCCCTGCCACAAAGGATGTTGGATAGAGTGCTGTGAAGACACCTTATTACCTCTTGCACAGCCGACAATGACACAAGACGCAACCTCGATAGTCGACATTCCTCCTCTGCAATATGGGCCAAGTTTTTCTAACCTTACACCTCCTGTTTTTCAGTGACGGTCATGTCTTAAGTGTGGGGACGTTCGTGATTGGTCTGAGGTGTGGTACTAGGATCTTGTTGTTCGGTTTACGTTTCCTGCTAAGGTTTTAAGTGTGGGAATGCATCCCTGTGCGTCTATGTTGTATACCCCCATGCATATATCATGTTTTAATCATGCATCCATGTCGTGACTTCATTTTACCCTGATGGGGTCCCTTCCCCACTCCTCTGTTCTATTTCCCCCTGTCCCCGGGGTTGTTCTTTGACCATTTGCCTTTATCCTTTGTTTTGTGATTTTTCCATGTGAATGCACCCTACGTTCACTAAAACTCACATCCCACCTTATAACTGTGTTTGTCCCTTTGAACTGCATATTTTTTCTTTTTACTGACCATTGTTCCGACAGATGGTTCTAAAGTTATTAATTTTTGAAGCAATTCCCGTAAAATGGACGGTTTTCCATGTGAATGCATCTTTATTGCTTCAGAACCCTGATCTGATGTACCAGCCATGTCCTATCCCTTCCCCCTAACATTTTTCCTTTTACTTCCTGTCATTCCGATGCACGGTTTATCCGTTATTCATTTTTGCGGATTTTCGGGACCTTTTAGTGCCTATTTTTCACATTTTTCCATGTGAACCTATCCTATTTACATCAGAATTCCAGCATGATTTGATAGCCGTGTCCTACTAGCCTTTCCCCCACTTTTTCCTTTTTCCTCCTCCCTCTTCCGACTACCGAATTTTTAGTTATTAATTTTTTCGAGTGTCTTCGGGTGTGTTTTTTGTATTTTTTTCATGTGAACCCTTTCTATTTTTCCCCAAACTGAGTTTTGATGTGTCAACCCTGTGAATCTCTTTCTTTCAGACATTTTTCCTTTTAACTGTCCTCGATTCCGGTGCACAGTTCTTCCCGTATTAATTTTCGCGTCCATTTTCAGGTCTATTTTTGGGGTTTTTCCCATGTGAACGCATCCTATCTCGATCGAAACTGTGTTTTTCCATGATAGCGTTGTTGGAGACATTATTTTGCATAATTTTCCTTCTTTTCGCACTTCGTTTTGATACATGGATTTTCCAATATTAATACCTGTATGTGTTTTCGAGCTTTTTTTTGCATTTTTTCCATGTGAACACCCTGATTTTGCCCTGGAACCCGTGTTACATGTTTCCATTATTTTTCCCTCGTCTCCCGACATATTTTTCCTTCTTACCATTTTTTGATCCGACGAACGGGTTGAATTTTATTCATTTTTATTCATTTTTCCTGTGTGACTGCGTTTCTCGTGTCCCGCATGAACGCGCCTGTTTTTGGTTTTACGCGCCTTGGGACGCCCCCGTGGCATCTGTGGTACAGGCATCGCCATCCCTGCCCCGTTTGATCCCATCATTGCAATTTTTTTACTCCCGCCCCGCGCATGCTCGCAGGACAAGGGGGTGCGTTCTTTTGTACATCCCTATTCAATTTCTTTTTTTTTTTAACAACAAACAACCAACAAACCAAATCATACAATCAACCACACCACAAACCACATATACACAATAAAAATAAATAATAAATAAATAATAATCACAAATAAAAAATAATAAAAATTCTAATTTAAAAAAGAAACAAATAACAACAAAAACAGCCAAAGAAAAAAAAAAAAAGAGAAAAAAAGGAACACAACCAAAGAAAAAAGAAAAAATAAAAGAGAAAAAGAAAAAGAGAAGAAAAAAAAAACGTACCTTCTCGTTCGTCTCCAACCTCCTTCTCTCCTCCTCCACCCGCCTCCTTCTCTCTTTCTCTGTCTTCCCTCGTGCCTGCTGCCCACCGCCATGGACACACTCCCTCCTCTCCATCACCTCGCAGGGCCTCCTCCCCATTGATTCCCTGTCCCCCCTCTCCCCCTCCTACCTCTCCCTCCTCCCCCGTCGATCACAGCCCGTCACCCCGACATTGCGCCGCTGCCTCCTCGACATCGCTGCAACCGCTTCCTCCTCCTCCCCTTCTTCCTTCCCCTTCCTCCTTCCCTTCTTCCTCCCGTTCTTCCTTCCCCTTGCTTCTTCTTCTTCGTCTTCTTCTTCTCCTCCTCCTCCTCCCCTTCTTCCTTCCCCTTCCTCCTCCCCTCCTTCCTCCCCTTCTTCTTCTTCTTCTTCTTCTTCTTCTTCTTCTTCCTCCTCCTCCTCCTCCTCCTCCTCCCTTGGTTAGTTACTTTACACTAACCTTAGTTAATTTAAACTAATCCCAGTTGAATTAATTAACCTTAATTGAATTAACCTAACCCCTAGTTAATTAACCTAACCCTTAGTTCCTTAACTAACCCTAGTTAGATTAACTTTACCCACATCTAGATTAACTAACCACAGTTAGTCTAACCCATCCACAGTTAGATTAACTAACCACAGTTAGTCTAACCTACCCACAGTTAGCCTCCCTAACCCTAGTTAGATTAACTTTACCCAAGTTAGCCTAACCTAACCCCCAGTTAATTAACCTCACTATAGTTATTTCAACTAACCCCAGTTCATTAACCTACCCCTAGTTACTTAACTCCCCCCTAGTTGACCTCACTTCCCTAACCATAGTTAGCTCTTACTAACCACAGTTAGACTAGCCTAACCATTGTTAAACCTAACTACCCCTAGTTAGACATAACTACCCATAGTAAACCTGACTAACCCTAGCTTAATTAACTAATACTACTTACACTAACTAACATTACTTAACCACACTGACCTAATTTACCAGACTAACCTAACTCACCTAACTTAACAAACTCCACTAACCTAACTAACCTAATTGATTTAACACACTAAACTAACTTACTTGACTTTCTCTCATTCACTTAACCTACTCCATCAGCTCCCGTTCCTGCCCCTTTTCCTCCGTTGTTTTCCCGGTGTACGGGTGTGCTAGCAGGCGTTCACGCGCGAGGACGCGCTTCCGACTTGTCCGTGCGGTGGAGTATTGCAGTCAATCGTTCACACGCAGTCATCCTTTGTTGTTCACACACAGCCCAGGTACCGCCTTTTATTTTTCAACTCGCAAAATACATAAAAATAAACATAAAACACATAAAAAATTCAAAAAATTATTTAAAATTCAAAAAAATTTGCAAAAACAAATTTGAAAATTTACCAACATTGCTGAAATCATTTGGAATATATTTTTTAAAGTGGAAATTCAAGAAAATAAATTGCAAAAAATTCAAAATCTGAAAATTCATTCAAAAATTACATGTAAAATGAGTAAAATTAGTAAAAATTCAAAAATAAATCCAAAAAATTTCCAAAATTTTCCACAAATCCCCTTGCCCCTTTTGCCACTAATTTCTTAATTAAAAATATTTATATAAATGAAAAAAATTTATTTGAAGCCAAAAACCCTAATTTTAATACTTCACTTCATAAACATTCATTTTAAATTCCAAAAATCAGCTAAAAAATCATGAATAAATTCAAATACATTGTTGACACTTGCTAGATTATTGAAATTCTACTATTATACTTCATAACATATTCATGTGTTAGATATTCTGATTTATTTTTTTAAAATAAAAAAAGAAAAAATAATAACAAAATCAATAAGCCAAAACCAAAAAATATACAAATACAAACACATTTAAAATTCAAAGATGAAAAAAAAAGAAAAAAAATTAAAAAACTACAAACAAATAAAATGAAAAAATAAAAATAAAATCCAAATAAAGAAAAAACACTAAGGTGCTTTATTTTTTCCAATCAGTGGTGTTTGTTTTTGTTTGACTGGATTCCTTGCATTTGGGGGACTACTCCATGTGCCTTCAGTTTATTGCATACACACCCCTATCAGGTATTTATTTTGTGAGCTTTATTCATTTTCATTACCCCTTAACCACAATTAATTGCTAAAATGAACTATATTCCAACACTTTTTCATGCGCATTTGCGCTAAACACACAATTTTTTAATTAAAAATCAACCAACCGTTCACTTTGCGCGCACTACGTGCGCTTAAGAGGCACCTTAATTTTTAATAAAAATGAACCAGCCGTCACAAAAAAGTGCTCCACATCACCATTAATTTTTAATTAATGAATTTGCATTTACAGACCCCAATCTGGGAATCGTAGTCTAGGTTTTGATAAAGCACCATTTCACCCTAATAAATTGTAATTAAACTTTTAAGAAAGAACCGTTGTTTTCTTATTAAGGTTTATAACCTAATAAAATGTCACCCATTGTTAATAATTTCTGAAAATGAACCCTTCATTAAAACCATTTCCCTTCACTGCACTTTTTCCCCCCTTTTTAATAAACACGCTTCGTGGGATGGGCGCGTAAAGTCCTCTTAACTGAAATTGTTGATCAAGGTTATGGTCAAGTCCTGATTTAGATTTTTATGGTATTATGGTTTGTTTATGTGCTACGATTATGGGTGCGGTTTGTAGTTTTTCCTCTTTCTTGCCTGATACGGGGTTTTGGGTGACTGCTTGTTGCATCGCATGAAGTTTTCAGTCGCATATGTGTAGAGGTCATGCCGAATTTTTTCTAGGATGTGGGTTATTTGGGGTGGTAAATTGGTTAGCTACGTCTATATGTGTGTCCTTCTTTTGATTGATTCCTTTTTTATATCCATTTTGGTTGTTTTGCAGGCATTCTTTGTGATTGTCTGTGTTTGTGGTGTGTATGTTTTCCATCTAAATGGCGCCTCACACTCCTCCTCCTATCTAGTATGTCCCACTGGTCAATAGGGATTATTCTTCCCTACTGGCCTTTGAGCCTATAGCGAAAGCAGGACTTGCAACTTTCGTGGCTGCTTCATTTCCACTGATTCCAGATGATCCATCCTTGTGTGATGAGTTCCTTGCATCATACAGCAAGAAGTCGGGCATGGTTCATGATACTACCATGGTATTGACACCCCAAGGGTTAGGAAAAGCTTTGTCTCTTCCCTACAAAGGAGAGCCCTTTGTTACAGCTAGACAATTATTCTCCAACGATGAGATTTTCAAGCTGTTATACAAAAGCAGACCAAAGAGATTTTGGATATCAAGAAAGTGATATAACACTTCAGGAGTATCTTTTTCCATGATCATTGATCCTTTTTGGAAGTTAGTCTGTCATTTCCTCCAAGACAAGTTTATGCCTGCCAAAACACCATCCCATTACTTATCCAAAGAGCTCTTCACGGCTTCCAGGATGGTGTTAATGTTGAGATATCGAGCTCCACTCGTGATATGCCAGGGTGACCGTTGTGCATTTATGTCACCAACTTGTCAGTTGCGGTTAGTACACCGCCCATGAATAATAGCTAGATGACAGCTATCCTTATCTACTCTAGTTCGTGGCTTAGTTAGTATGCCACCTTAGTTAGTTGAGTTTGGTTTGAGACCTATATATAGGGTTCTTCTATTTCTATGTACTTGAGTTCTTTTTTTGTCTTACACAACTAAGAAGAGGAAAACTGTTTTCAACCTCCACCTTTGTGTGCATTCCCCCATTGTGCAAGCAAGAAAGCTACAAGTGAGACTCCTTCCTTCTCTCCCACAATCTTGACATGGTATCAGAGCCTTGTTCGTGGTAAGGAGCTCAAGAAAGCAAACCAAGTTCGCGGTGTTCTGGTAAGAGGACCAGTGTTGCTTTCATTTTTCGAGTTTGGGAGCAAGTCTCTACAACAAGTAGCACAGTCGGAAAGTGCAAGAGTGCATTGTCTCAGATTGAGACGCCCTTCGCGATGTAGCAAGAGGGCAGTAAATGCTGCGGGTAAGGTCTTTAGCCCTTAGTTGCCCCGTTTTTTTGATTCGAGGCCATTTCGGGGCCTGTTTTGGAGGCGGAAGTTTTCCACATGCACTCAAGAAAAGGCCCTGTTTTTTGCTGTGCGACCACTATTCTACAGATCGGTGAAAAGTTACCATAGAAATTGTATCGTATGCCTATGCGCAGAGACCTTGGAAGTTACAGAATCATCCTTGTTGCATATTGATGCAAAATCTTCACTAGGAAGTGACTGTGTGATCAAATACCACTTTCGTCAGTTTTGCATATTTGCCCTTGTGAGGCTGAAGCTGTGTTTTTTGCAATGACAGAAATTTTTGCAATGTTCTGTAATGGCGTTTGATTCTCTTTCACATATTGTCACTGAAAAGCTTGACAATAACAACTTCCAAGCTTGGAAGTTTAGAATGACGAATTTCCTTATGGGAAAAGGATATTGGGAATTCATTGTAGGAAATGAAGAAGAACCAGTTCTTCCTGATGTTCCCAATCAACAGCAAATGCAAGTATTTAAAGGATGGCATGAGAGAACCAAAAAAATTATGTATTGGCTGTCTATCAATATTTCAGACTCTATGATTGTGCATATTCAGGATGCAAGTACGCCAAAGGAGGCATGGGATACTTTGTCAAAAATATATAGCACAAATACGCAAGCCATGAAAATGCAGCTCAAGCAAGAGTTACACAATGTGCAAAGAGAAAGTATGAGCATCAATGACTACCACATGAAGGTGAAGAAGATTGCAGATGCACTTGCCTCCATTGGGTCGCTAGTGGAAGAAGATGATTTAGTTTCTGTGACCTTAAATGGTCTAGGAAAGGATTATGCACAGTTCCGAACATCCATTTTCGTCCATGAAAGATTTCCTGATTTTGAGGAGTTGATTGCTCTTCTAATTTCTAAGGAGTAGAGAAATGGTGGTGCATCTTCTTCAGGAGGAACTTCAAAAGAAGCTGTCTTCTACTCAAATGCTGGAAGAGGTAGAGGCAGAGGTAGAGATGGCCGATCTGGAGGCCGTGGTAGAAATCAGAATATGCAGCAAACTCAAGAAAACCAGTCCTATGGAGGAGGACGTGGTAACTCTAGAGGCAGGGGGAGCCAAAGAGGTCGTGGTGGATGGCAAAGAGGCCAAAATGCAAATAGCAATGTTGAATGTTACTATTGTGGTAAAATGGGTTATATGGATAAAGACTGTTATAAAAAGCAGAATGACATCATGAATGGAAAATTGCAACAAGGGAATTATGCATCTTCTAGTAGACAGGGTGATGACAGAAATGAGCATTTGTTTATGGTGCAGCACATAACCAATTCTGTGACAAGAGCAGAAGAAAGCAACGATGTGTGGTATGTTGACTCAGGTGCATCAAACCACATGACAGGTCATGCAGAATGGATGCAGGATACAAGGAAAATGGAAAAACCAGGATTTTTGAATACTGGTGATGATACTACACATCCTATTATGCAAATTGGAAAAATTCATTTGTCTATGCAGGATGGAAAAAAGAAATACCTGTCGAATGTATTTCATGTCCCGAATATCACCAAGAACCTGGTTTCTGTTGATCAAATGGTTGAGCAGGGCTTGCAGGTTAGATTTAATCCTCATGGATGCTTTGTTGAGGATATAAAAAATAATGGTCGCTTGATAGCAAAAGGAAAGAAGAAGGGCAAAATGTTTACGTTGGATGGAGACATGCCTGAATTGAGTACAACAATGTTTGCACATGGGACCGGTGTAGTTGCAGATATTGATATCGGGCATAAACGCATTGGTCATGTAAATGTACAATGACTTCAATCAATGCAAGCCCAAAATATTGTTGCAGGATTGCCTAAATTCAAGGTTGTAGAAATACATAAGGTATGTGAAGCCTATCAATTTGGAAAACAGGCAAGGAAACCATTTCCTAGACATGTTCAAGAGAGTAAGAAGCCATTGGAATTAATCCACTCTGATATGTGGACTACTAAAGATGCATCTATTGAAGGCTATCATTATTTTGTCACTTTTATTGACGACTATAGCAAAAAAAATTGGGTGTATTTTATGAAAAATAAAAGTGAAGTTTTTGGGCATTTCAAAACTCTTAAAGCTATGGTTGGAAAAACAACAGGCCTGCAAATACAATGCCTAAGGTCAGATGGAGGGGGAGAGTACCTCTCAAATGAGTTTGCAAGGTTCTTGCAGGAGCATGGCATAAAGCAGCAATATTCATGTAGTCATATCCCACAACAAAATGGAATTGCAGAAAGAAAAAATAGGCATATTGGAGAGGTATCTCGTGCCATGCTCAATGAAAAAGACCTGCCAGATTTTTACTAGGCTGAAGCAGTTGCTACAGCAGTCTACATAATGAACAGGACTCCCATTACAGCAATACATGGGATGACTCCAGAGGAGAGGTATACTGGTAGGAAACCAGATATTTCTCATTTGAAAATTTTTGGTTGCATTGCCTATGTTCATGTGCCAGATGAGTTGAGATCCAAGTTGGATCCAAAAGCTGAGAAGTGCATCTTTATTGGTTACTCTCTACAGAAAGGGTATAGATGCTATAACCCTTCTACTCGTAAGTTTACAATGAGCAAAGATATTGTTTTTGATGACATGAGTAGCTGGTATAAACCAGTAAATGTGATTGATAATGTAGATGCACAAAATGGTAATGCTGCACAGAATTCACAGCAGCAGTCACAAGATATTAGTGGACCTGGAGTGTCCTCTAGCAGTGGTTCACATTCTTCGCCATGGACATACAGATTGAGATCAGGAGAATCTTCTCAAAGAAATGCAGATAGTGGTATGGAGGTATCACGAAAAGGAAAAGAGAAGGTAGATCAGCCCATGTTTGATGTGAATGCAGGTCACTCTTATGTGGATGGTGAATCCAGTGGCTAAGAACAAAGCATTGATAATGAGTTGGGTATTCCTTCTGTTGTTACACCTGGAGTAAGGAAGACTAGGGATGTTTTGAGAGCAGTTGGAAGTGAGCCTACTTTGCGTAGGTCTACCAAAACTAGGTATCCTGTGGATAGGCTGAAATATGATGGATTTACAGCCATTCACTATGCCTATATGGTCAAAGTGATACAGGAACCAGAACCCACTTCTTTTGAGCAAGCCATGGGAAAAGAAAAATGGGAGAAAGCCATGGATGAAGAAATGGATGCCTTGGAAGCAAATGCTACATGGGAATTGGTACCTTTGCCTAAAGATAAGAATGCAATTGGTTGTAAGTGGGTTTATAAAGTGAAGCACAATGCAGATGGTTCTGTGAACAGATACAAGGCAAGATTAGTAGTCAAGGGGTATGCATAAACATATGGCATTGATTATGAAGAAACATTCAGTTCGGTTGCAAGGATGGCAACCGTAAGAGCAATCATTGCTATGGCTACATCAAAGGGATGGTCTTTACATCAGATGGATGTAAAGAATGCCTTCTTGCATGGTGATTTGCAAGAAGAGGTCTATATGGAGCAGCCACCAAGTTATGTGCATGCTATTCATCTTGAGTTTGTTTGTAGGTTGAAGAAAGCCTTGTATGGCTTGAAGCAAGCACCTAGAGCATGGTCTAACAAGATAGGACAGTATCTTGCCACTATTGGCTTTCAAATTTTCAAGGCAGATTTCTCACTTTATGTGAGAAAAACAGAGAAAGGTATTATGCTACTTATCATTTATGTTGATGATTTGATTATGACAGGTGATAGTGATGAAGATATCCTTCATGTGAAAATGCTATTGAAGCATAAGTTTGAGATGAAGGATTTGGGAGAGCTGCGTTATTTCTTGGGCATTGAGGTGATTAGATCACCAAGTGGGATACGGCTCTTGCAGACGCAGTATGGATTGGACATGCTGTCCAAATATGGGATGACAGACTGTAAGCCTATTTCAGTTCCTTTGGAGCAGAATGTGAAGCTGAGCGCAAATGCAGTGAGCTTTTGGAAGACCCTACTATGTACAGACGCATAGTAGGAAGTTTGATTTATATGACTATTACCAGGCCAGATTTGAGCTATACTGTTGGATTGGTAACTCAGTTTATGCAAGCTCCAAGGAAACCGCATTTGGATGCGGCTAGACGCATACTCAGGTATGTGAAGTCCACATTGCAGTATGGACTATTTTATGAGACTGGCGTTCAGATACAGTTGCATGGATACACTAATGCTGATTGGGCTGGTAGTATTTCTGATAGATGATCTACCAGTGGATATGTGTTCTCTTTTGGGAGTGCTGCAGTCACTTGGAGCAACAAGAAACAGCCTACAGTTGCCTTGTCGAGCACAGAGGCTGAGTACAGGGGTACAGTAATGGCTGCATGTGAGGTAGCTTGGTTGCATAAGCTACTTTATGATATACATTTGGGCCAGTTGTCATTTATTGTGACAATATGAGCAGTATACACTTGGCAAATAACCCAGTCTATCATGCTAGAACAAAGCACATTGAGGTGCATTATCACTATGTGCGGGAGAGGGTTTTACTAGGTCTTATTGATCTAGTTTATGTCAGCACAGAGCATCAGGTAGCTCACATATTCATGAAGGCATTGGGTGCAGAGAAGCTGCGCAAGTTCAGAGACCTGCTTGGTGTGCAGGAATTGGGATTAAGCTCGAGGGGGAGTGTTGAGATATCGAGCTCCACTCGTGATATGCCAGGGTGACCGTTGTGCATTTATGTCACCGACTTGTTAGCTGTAGATGCGATTGTTACACTGCCCATGAATAATAGCTAGATGACAGCTATCCTTATCTACTCTAGTTCGTGGCTCAGTTAGTATGCCACCTTAGTTAGTTGAGTTTGGTTTGAGACCCATATATAGGGTTCTTCTATTTCTCTGTACAAGAGTTCTTTTTGGCTTACACAACTAAGAAGAGGAAAATTGTTTTCAGCTTCCACCTTTGTGTGTATTCCCCCATTGTGTAAGTGAGAAAGCTACAAGTGAGACTCCTTCCTTCTCTCCCACAATCTTGACAGTTAAAAGGGGTGCCTATTGATTGGAGTACTTACCTGCTTACAAAGATGGACCAACATTTTGTCAAAGTAACTAGAGGAAATGGCACAAATGTCACATATGGTTCCTACCTATATGCTTTCTTGACATACTCAGGCCTAAAGAAGGGTGTGCTACCACCTCCTCCATCTGATCCAGTACCTCCCCCTCCACCTTCAGAAGAGTCAGAACCTATTGACATAGAGGATCTTGATTCCCCTTCTCCACTGGTCATTTAGCAAAAGTACTTGAAGCATGTGGCAGATAAAACTCCTTCAGTTCTTCCTTCAGTTACAATTCCTGCTACTTCTGACAGTGACCTCTCTGCTTACCTCACATGTAACAATTTGGTCAGGGCACATAGAGAGGGTTCCTTGGACATATCAATCCCTTCACTGAATAGTTTAGTGTCGGGAGATGCCATTCCATTCCTCTGTAAAGACATCCAGAGTTTGATTGAACTTTCAGTGACAGCTTGTGTTCAACAGCTGTATGCTTCTTTCTATGAAGAACTGATGCAGTCCAAAGACTAGTTGCATAAGGCAACTACAGAGTTTGCCTCTGCTAAAGACACACTGCAGATCTGTTTAAGCAGATGGAGCAACAGACCCAAATGATTGAGAACCAAAGAGAAGAAATACTTCTTTGAAGGTTCAGTTAACAGAATCTCAATCAGAGGTCACTAAAGTCTCAGAGGAGAAAGAGAGGATGTCCAAAGAAGCTCAAGAGTTTCAAACTCTTTTAGATGCAAAACTGTCAGCCGTACAGGCTACTCATAATACAGTGGAATCACAAGCTTCTCAAATCAAGCAGTTGCAAGACCAACTGGCACAGTCACGGTCTGTTCCTCCAAGCCCCAATGTTCCTATGATTCCTGCTATATCTCTGCAGGACTTGGCAATTCTCCAAAGACAGGCCACATTGTGTCCATTGTTTCAAGATAAAGTGGAAAGATCGCAGTCCAGGATGGATTTGTTATGGTCTACATTTAAGCACTTCCAGGAGTATGTTCCTCTGGACCATTATTTCTAGAAGTTAGCCTTCTATATGAAGCTTTCAACGATGGATCTTCCTCTTCCAAAGGATGGTTGGAGTGGGGCTTTGTCTCCTGAGTTACTGACAGAAGTGTTTCGTATGGTGTTTGAAGATTTTATGACGACGGATACCATGTTGCTATCTTACATGTATTTACGAGGTGATCTGTTGATTTCAGATGAAGCAGATATGGCCTGATATGTGGGGGACGTGGTTTTGCAATCTGTTTTACATGTAGACTATTTGGAGTTGTGCATAGATGACATGTTCCAGTGTTATTCCTCAAAAGTGGCTACTTGCCCTAACAATTCATGGCACTCAATGATTGATTCTGTGGTCCTGAATCAACGTCAGAATACAACTTCTACCTATGTGTAGAGCACTAACCAACTGAGGGTGGATCTCCTAGCTTATCTTTCCAAAAACCATCCATTTGATTCAACCTTTTTTTATGCCTATCAGAGAAGTTCTGTTTTAGGTCCCTCTATTCCTAGCCTATTGTACTACCAACAAATGGCTCATTGCTATGATACCTATCTTTCCCTTTATAAAACCAATTCAACAGCTATCTTACCTCTTCTTTTCCAACCTCAATGTTTTCCTCAAATTCCTATATTCACCTATTGTTCTTTTATCGAAGATCGATTTTTTTCCCCTTCTCCACCATGCCCTTCTCCATCCATCCATATACCTTCTACTTTTCCTATTTATCAATTGACACCTTTCCTAATAACTGATTCACTTAAATTTTCAGCCACTCCTTCTTTATCTTATTTCTCCTTTTATGATTTTGCCTACCCATCTCTTCATACTCTTTTACTTATTCCACTTCCATCTCCTGTCACTTCTATTTCTCAACCCCCTCAGTTGGTTAGTGAGTACGAAGGATTTGATTAGCAAATTCCGAGAAGAAGAGGATGGAGCTCAACTGATTCTCTTACAGGACCATAGATAAACTGGCCAATAATTCCAAGGGACTGGACTACTGCTAGTCAAGCATACTAAAATTACATTCATTTTGCTCACCAATTCTCACAATCTCTAGATCCTTCAGTGAGATTGACAGCTCATTTTTCTTTGGTATCTAGCATACATGTATAGGCATTCCCATAATGATCAAAAGGCCATTCCAAAGCTTTGTATGAATGTCAATGTGAACATTGATTCCCACCAGTTGGATGTCCTATATTTTCATGCTCTATGTCTCCCTAGCAGATACCTTGTTTTGCTAGAAAGGATGTGCTACCTGCAGTTCTTTCAAAATCTTCCAAAGACATTTGTAGATGAGTCTTTCTCCACGGATCGTTTTCGAAACCACCAACCCTTCAAAAGGGATCACCTTCATTGATGTCTTTGCAATGTATTTTAGATGATTCTTAATTATATATATATATCTCTTTTTGGAGATGTCATTCAGATGGTCGGGTTAGTGTTTGTGTGTGTTGTAATAATTGTATGTGATGAGATCATGCTGATTGAGAATAATTTGTTCGAGAGCTCTTTTCAAACTATTAATGATGGATAGAAAGCCTATGGTGGAAAGCTCAAGAAGAACCGCTCATATCCTTTACAAATTTGTTATGATTTTTAAATGATTATCAAATGAGTTAATGAATAATGTAGTTTTCCTTTAGTATATTTTCTAAAGTTACACGTAATAATTTGGGGTCGTGGTTTGGCGAGATTATTGAAGATCCTACGGAAGATAAAATTGAGCTCTTTAATGAACTTATATTCTTTGTTTCCTTAGGTCGCGAGGATGCTTTCTTTCTAAGTGTGGGGATATGTTGAGAGTGGAAAAAGATTGAGTTTTTGACTGATTTTTGTTGTTTTTGAGGACTAGATGATTGATTTTTGATGGATTTAGAGTGATCTATGGTTGATAATGGAAGTGTTTGAGAGTGTTTTGGATTATATTGATTATGTTTTGGAAGATCATGATGATTCTCAGTAGAGATATGAAGCTCTATGATTTTCTGATAGGTTCTGTTGAGGTTCTGATTGGTTATGTATAGCTTCTGTTTTGTTCTGATTTTCTTCTGTATGAAGCATGGATTGATGATTGATGAAGATTGAGATCTTTTGAAAGCTTATTGAATAGTTTTTGATAGTTTGGAATGGTTTGAGTATGAATTATGAGGTTCTGATGACTGTGGGAGCTTTCGCTCAACCGCCAAGACCCACGGACCGCTTATTGTTTCAAGCCTTCCAAGCGAGCTCTAATGGCTATCTCTTACCTAGCCGATGCGTCGTCGATCCTACGAGTGTTGTGAGCTTACCTTGATGCCCGATCGAGTACCCTCCTCTCTCTTGCACTCCGGTAGCTCCACAATTCTTGATGCTAGCTCAAGCATCCTCAAACCTCCTCCATCTCCAAGCTCCGTCCTCCATAGCCGCGCGTGCAAGAGAAGAGAAGAGAAGAGAAGAGAAGAAGAGGAGAGGAGATGGTGAAGAGCTTCACCCTCTTGATCCCTCACTCTCACATACACTCACTCCCTCACACTCTCACACTCCCTCTCTCAAGAGCACACCCAATCAAGAGGGAGAGAAGAAGAGAGGGAGAAGAATACTATTTTGCCACACACCAAGAAATGAGCTTTTCATTCACTTTTCAACTTTATATACAAAGCCCTAAATCCTTTTTGGGCGGCCCCTTTTCCCTCTTTTACATGGCCGGCCGTAGCCTAGGCCCTTTTTCCCTTTTCCCACCATTCTAATTTATCCTATTCCCAACTAATACATACACTTTGCACAGGAGCAAGCCTAGCGCTCTTTTACACAAATTCGGGGGCGTTTTCGCATTTTAATGGTGCGCCTTTTTCCTCTTTCGTTGCCTTGGCCCGACATCGAAGCTTCTTGCAGGTCATGTCTGAACATTTGAATTTTTCAGGGATTGGTTGCCGGTCAAGGCACCTTTTTCTGCTTTTATCTTTTTCTGCTTTTATTCTGCGCCTTTTTTGCTATTTTCCCTTCTTTCCATTTTCCGCTCCTTTGTGCTACGGAGACACGGTCGTAAACACAGTAACATTACCCCCCTCCTAGCCAAGTGCCACTCCCATGGCACTGCGGTGGAACATAGTGGCAAGTTAGGTCGTTGGCGGAACAGGTTGGTGGGTGGTTAGGAATGATGACCAGGAGAGATTCCGGTGTGGTGTAGGCTCGATGAAGATACTCGGCGTCTATCACATGGTTGTGGCACTGGTTATGTAGCCGGTCATCTTTTGAGTAGGAGAAACGCTTGAAGCAATAAGCAATCCCTTAGGATGATGGTATTGGAGGGATTTATTCTGGAGAAACCCCTCGAATGCTGTTTCGCTTGAAAACCCATGGCTTCGATTGAAGTTCCGTGTGTTTGATTTGAAGGTCTTCAGTTTTGAGTTGAAGGTCTTCAGGCCGGTGGAATCAATAAGCGATCCGTAGATCTTGGGGCGTTGGGCATGGATCATTGGATGTTGAGGTTCCAAGTTCTATGCCAATGGCAACTCTACTTGACTTGGTGCAATCAGGGTGGCCATCAGCAGCAACAAGCAGCTGGCCGGATGCCGATACAAGAAAAGAAGTGGTGATTCTTAAGGGAAGCCTTGGGCAATCTTCTTCCACGGGTAGCCATGACTTGAAGTGCGAACATAACCTGCAAGAAAAGTTGTGCACTCCCTAAGGGGTGTGTCTGTCTCGCTGTGTAGTGTGTGTGGTGCCTGTGGCAGTGGACCTAAGAGATGGGTCTGACCTTGGGCAATGACCTTGGGCAAGCCCGTGGTAACATCCCACACTTGAGGACCCAGTTCGTGCTTCGTTTGGAGGTGCAGTGCAAGTTTTAGGGTGACAGGTCTAAAAGTCCTGCCCTTGATGTGCCCTAAGTGTGAAATGGGGGGAGGGCTAGGGAGAATCCTAGGTGCGGTGATCGTGGTGCATCTTTCTTCTTCTTCCTCCTCTTCTTCTTCTTCTTCTTCTTCTTCTTTTTTGCCATAAAATATAATAGCACAAGGAGGCGTATACATGGGGACAAGCAATATAAGGGCATGACAAGAGTTTACTCCTCGTCATCTGAATGGCCGGTAGGGAATGGCGGAGGGTGGGGGGCCTTGTTAAGGAATCTTCAACTCAACAAGTAGCTTTTAAGGTTGAGGCGGGTTTTGAGGGTGGTGGTAGAAAGGAAGGGGTGGTTGCACTGGGTGATTTTGCTGTCACTCATATCTTCGAGTAATGCAATACAGAAAGATGGCAAAAGAGAAGCATGCATCATGAGGCGAGTCATGGTGCTGCTGTCTATGGCGTTGGGGTCAAAATAGGGGGTGGGAGGTGGCGTTCTTGGGGTGTGGGCTCTTGGTGGACTAGGATCCTAATTAGCCTAAGATAATTACAAGTGGTGATGAATGCGGGGTCGGGACAGGAGGTGAACTCGCTAAGAAATCTATCTATAGAGCTATACAAATCGAGGAGGTTGAAGAGAAGGGCATCCATATGGGACGTGCTATTGGTATTATAGATAATGGGGAAGTCGAACCTGCCGTGGATGGACGGATTGGAGTCTACCCCTACCCTTCGAGGATACGGCATAAAAGTAGGGTCGTTTCTCTCCGAAGGGAGGGTGTTGCAAAATGCCATCCACGCGTCAAGGTTGATGTCAAAAATGTGTCTCCTCCAGTTGGGTTGGCAATTATAGCCTTCCACTGATCTAGGCACCTGGAGGACTTTATCTTGCCAAAATTCGTGGTCCTCGGCTCCCCAAGTAGTTGGGTGAGCCTCACGCTCTGCTAACCACTTGGCTTTGAGCCTTGCACCCATAGCAATGACGTCCTCTACAAGTTGAATGGGCAGTACCCTATTCAAGGTGGTGGGAAACTCAAAGCGCAAGTCAAAGGGGTCGCGGTTATACTCCTGTTGTTCCCAGATAATCAATTCGACGCGGAATTCAACAGGGGGATCTTGAGTGCGCGGTAGGAGAGGGGCAGGCTGTCTTGGAACGGGTCTAGTATTTAGCTTTCTCCTTGCCTTCTCCACCATCTCTTTCCTACGGTGTGTTTGGGCTGCTCTTCTCTCGACAAATGTATCAGGGTGCTGCACTTCCGCTTGTTGTGGCTGAGGGGGTGGTGGGACGTATTCCTCCTCCTGAGGTCCCAGATCGAACTCCGGTTCACCCCCTTCTACTTGCTCGTCTTCTTATGCTTTTGCCTCTATGAAACCGAGGTCATCTATTTCCTGCGCCGTCAGGCCTACCTGTGCAAGATATCTTCTCTGCTCTTCTAGGCTTTGTGGCGGGCCTCCTAGCTGCAGCGGCACATGCAGGCCTGCTGTGAGCGCTCTGCATGCAATGGTTAATTTCCTTTGTAGCTAATCATTGGCTTCATCTCCTTCTGGTCTGGTGGAGTGGAGCAGTGTATTGAGGAAGGTGTGCTACTGGGCTATCATGGAGAGTTGGGCCACCTCTGTCTGATTCTCAGCCAGCACCCTGTCTCCTTCGGCCTTAGCTAGCCGGTGTGCTAAGTCCCGTATTCTCTACTCATTGTGATCGGCCCATTCTTTTGCTCTTTTTTCCATATCTTCTAGGCTCTCCCCCTGATGGAGGGTCATTGCCATGAGCTGTTGCTGCTGGGCCTCGAGCTCACGGTGCAGGCGGGACTGCTCCTGACATTCAGCTGCGATCTGTGCATTGAGCTGGTCCAGCTTCACCTACATCCTTCGCACCTATTCTGCCCTTAATTGGTCCATCTCTGCAGCCTCTTGTCTGATCTTGTCAAGCTAGCTTTGTGCTTCCAAGTTGACTGCAAATAGCTGATCATTCTTGCGCCGCAGGTGGGCATTTGTTTCCCTCTCCCCGTTGAGACGCTCCATCAAGATTTTTCTCCTTGCTCAACATCCTCAACTAGTTTCACCATATAAGCATAATGGTGAGCTGCATAATCTTCAAAACCAAATCTTTTAACAGGGTATCTGACCCTGCTAGATCTGCGTGTCACTGGATCACTCAATGGAGTCTTTGCATTAACGCATGCTCTCTGCACACCTGGATTCCTCACTGAAGGAATTCCAAGCTCATCATCCAAGCTCTCTGAGCCACTGGAATCTCCATCAAGAACTGTATCAATGCCTTCTAACACTTTATTCTTTCCTTTGTCTTTACTTGTGGTGCTACTAGATGCACCCGAAGATGTAGAGGTACTCCTTAGTCTCCCAGATCAAGGACTACTAGATGATGTCTCTGGTCCACTAAGAGTCTGTGATTCTTGCTTTTCAGCCTGCACATGAGTGTCATGATCATCATCATCATCCAATGCATCACCACTAGATGCATACCAACTGCTCATTTCATCAAAGATGACATCCCTGCTCACTCTGAACTTACATGTGGCAGGGTTATAACAGCGATACCCTTTCTGCCCTAAAGAGTATCCAATAAAGACACTTTTTAGCCTTTGGATCCAGTTTCTTTCGCAACTCATCTGGCACATGAACATACGCAATGCAGCCAAACACTTTCAAGTTTGATACATCAGGCTTCTTGCCAGTAAAGCATTCTTCAGGAGTCATACCATGAACTGCAGCTGTGGGGGTTCTCTTCATAATATAAACAACAGTATGAACAGCCTCAGACCAAAAATGCTTAGGCATATTCTTTTCATCCATCAAGGCGCGTGCAACTTCTGCAATATGCCTGTTTTTCCTTTCTGCAACCCCATTTTGCTATGGAGTATACCTGCATATGAACTGTCTCTTTATCCCATGAGACCTCAGAAAATCACTGAACTCATTTGAGAGATACTCTCCCCCTCCATCTGACCTCCTTGCACTTTACTTTCAAGCCTGTTTCTCTTTCAACTGCAGCCTTGAAAGTTTTAAAGTGCTCAAACGCTTCACTCTTTTCCTTCATAAAATACACCCACAACTTTCTAGAACAATCATCAATAAATGTGACAAAGTATGAACAGCCTCCAAGAGATACATTTTGTGTAGGCCCCCAAATGTCTGTATGCACAACATCAAGGATATTTCTGCTTACATCTTTGTCATGTGAAAAGGGTTGTCTTGCATGCTTACCAAATTGACATGCTTTGCATACCTTATAAAATTCTGCAACTCTAAATGTAGGCAAATTAATTTCAGCCTTTGTACATTTGCATGTCCAATGCATTTGTGCCAAATTTTAATATCTACTACAACACCTTTTCCTTTAGCATACATAGCAGCATTCATAGTAGGAATTCCAGCATCCAGAGTAAACATACGTCCAACTCTACTTCCCTTTGCTACCAACCTGCACTTGTCATTGAAGTCTTCTACAAAGCAGCCCTTTGCATTAAATCTGACTTGCAGCCCTTGCTCTACCGACTGACACCAAGTTCTTTGTAATAGATGGCACATGTAATACATCTGAAAGACTTTTTGTCTTACCATCATGCAAGGACAAGGGAACTTTTCCAATGTGTGAAATTGGGTGACATGAATCATCACCCGTCTGCACATAACCTGCATTTTGCAAATCCTGCATCTCTCCAAACCATTCTGCATGGCTGGTCATATGATTGGATACACCTGAATCAACATACCAAACATCTTCATGTGTTCCCTTTCCTATAACAGCATTCAACATATGCTGTATAACAAACAAACGTTCATTTTTGTATTCATTCTGTCGTGAAGACGATGCATAGTTTCCTTGCTGCAACTTACCATTCCGAATATCATCTTTCTTAGCATAACATTGGGCTGCAATATGACCTGTTTTGCCACAGTAGTGACACACAATACCAGAATTGTTAGAGCCTCTATTTTGCCATCCACCTCTTTCTCTAAAGCTCCCCCTGCCTCTAAAGTTACCAGACTGCCTGAAACCTGCATATCGCCAAATTGCTGATTCAATCTATTTTGCTGGTTGTCACTACCACGTCCTGTACCACGGCCTCTTGAAGAGAACCTGCCACGTCCCCTTCCTGAACTGGAGTAGAAAGCCTGGACCTGTTCACCATTTCTTTCAAATGTCTCACTCTACATGTTGATTTCTTCAATGATCATTAGAGAGACCAACTCATCGAAATCTGGGAATGGCTTTCTAATGTATACGAAAGTTACAAAAGACTTCCAAGCCTTTTTATTGTTAAGTCCACCCAAGGTTGACGATACCAAATCATCATCATCGAGCATTGCATCAATCGCTACCAATGCATCTGCAATGCTCCTTACCTTCAATGCATACTCATTGATAGACATCTTCCCTTTCTTCAATGTATTCAACTCTTGCTTGAGTTGAATCTTTCGTGCCTTTGTATTTACAGAAAACATACTTTCAAGTATGGTCCAAGCTGCATATGCATTCTCTGCATTTCTAATGTGACCCAGCATATTATTGTCAATTACTGCAGACAACCAATACATGACCTTCTTGTCTTTTGCATTCCATTCCTTTCGTGCCTTTGTCTCTTCTGCAGTTGGAGGATCACTCACCTCCGGCTCCTTTTCTTCACCTAAAACAAACTCGTAGAGGCCTTTTCCAATAAGGAAGTTCGTGACACGGAACTTCCATGAAGGGTAGTTGTTCTTGTCGAGCTTCTCAATGATGGGGCTTCCATTATTCTCTGCCATTATCACAAAATTAATACCAACAGCAAGCAAATCTTCTGCAACCTTCAACCTGTAGTGCACAGCAATACAACAGATAGCCTTTTTCACTATCTTCTCAACAATACATGCAATCTGCAACTTGTTTGCAGATAAACTTTGTGTTTACTCACTGTAAACACCTTTTAACTTACAGATCTAAAATCTGTAACCTACGCACCCACTTTTGGTCAATACAGTCGAAGTCACAGCGTACCTTGAAACTGTTGTCCGCAACCTTGCGGCTCTAAAACGGGCCCTGAAACGGCCTCAAATGCCCAAAATAACTACGGGATAGCCCTAAAGGGCTGCTCTATAGAATATACAGTGCTCTTCATGCACACCAAATCTCACTACAATTTGAGATTTTTGCTCTCCCCTGCTTCCGGTGCCTCCACAAGCACTATCCAAGAGAAAGAGTGGAAGGATGGGAGAGCTTCTTACCCGTGGCTTGCTTGCTCAAACCTTGCTTCTTCTTCTTTGCTTCAGCCTTCGAAATCAGCCTCTCTCACTGGTGTGGCTCTGATACCATGTCAAGAATCGCGTGGTGGGGGGACTTGCTCAAGATGATGCACCGAACACACACAGAATGCACAAGGTGAAGCTCACTCAAGAGACAAGAAGAGAGATGGAGGCCAAAACGTTTTCTTGTTGATTTCTTCTTCTTCTTCCACACACTTTACAATGTACACAAAGTATAGATAAGATACAACATAAAGAAAAGTGGCCTACTAAGTCAAACAATGCATAACCGACTGCACTAGTCGACTGGCGCTGTAACTATGCCAGCTGTAAATAGGTGTAACAACCTGAATATAATAAGTAATGAGTCAGTGGCCATGTGAGAGTCATAATGACCACCAACATGCTAAGTGTAGACGTGTGGACCCATCTAACCTGGCGGTCCATCATCAATGTCCACATGTGTTGAGCTTTTCATCTCAACAGGCCTTAGGGATCCACAGCAAGGCATTCCCTTCATAGTAGCCCTACGCATGCAGGACAGAGTTGTAGGTCCTATGCAGATATGTGCGTCTAGTCTTATGTGGCTCTCGAGGCTGTTTAGGCACCCATTGGAAGCGAGGCTGTTGGGCCCTTGCTTTGGTTTGCTGGGGTCTGTGGTTTATGGGAATCGGGGAGCGGCAGACGCACATTACCCCCTTAGTCTTGCCTACGGATGGTTCTATCAGTGGCCATGCAGATGGTGACGGTGTTACGAGGCCCTTGTTGAAAGCTGTGACAATGCGCACGTTTTCGATTGCTAGGTGGATGCAGTGCGACTCATAGTCAACATTGCAGTGAGTCTGCTTTTTGAAGGTTCGCCCGAGCAGTGACTCCATGCCTGCATCCATGGCACTCGGCAATACGTAAAATAGCATTGGAACAGTTTCAGACTCGATAGAAACGGCGACTTTGCACTTGCCGAGAAGTGCGTAAGATTGAGCCCCGTATGGGCTTAATTTGGCCGTTGTGGATTGAAGTGGTGGTTTGCCAAGTTGCATCCAATGCTTGTGCGTTAAGACATTGAAATCTGCTCCCTCATCAATCAAGGCGTTGAAGGAGCACGTTTGTTTGGCAGTGACCGTGACATGGAGGTAGGCGGGTTCTATAGCTTTCTCCTCATTCTCGTAGGTTTCAGTAATTGTGGCTACTCGTACTTTGACCGGCGGTTCTAATATTGGTGGCTCATGCAAAGGATGAGTGGGAGGGTAGTACTTCTTGACACGGCTGCCATTGAAGAAGCCTATTCCTTCACCGTCCAGGGTCTCAAGCTCGCCATTACCGGTTCGGCTGATTGCCCGAACCTTGAAGGGCCCGAGACCTCTGAATTTCATATTTTGCTTATGTCCTTTAACTGAGTAGAGGAGCACTAAGTCACCCTACTCAAACTCCCGCTACTTGACATGTTTGTCAAACCAGCTCTTGCGTTGGGCTTTCTCGCAGATAAGTGCGTGGGTGGCTAGAAGACGAGTTTTGGATCCAGCTCGACCAAGCATTGCGTCCATGCTTCCTTCCCTTCCCATCGTTCTTGGAGTGCTATTCTCAGGCTAGGGATGAAGAATTCTAATGGTAGAACTGCTTCAGTCCCATAGGTCAGCCTAAAAGGGGTTTGGCCGACGGCCGTTTTATAAGTTGTATGGTAGGCCCACAAGGCTGCCATCAACTTGTTGTCCCAGTCGCTTCGTGAGGCTGAGACTACTTTGATGAGAATTTTGTTAGTTGATTCCACCTGGCCATTAGCCTGAGGGTAGTATGGTGAGGATTTGCGATGGATGATAAGAAAGGCGGATAGGAGATGTGATATCACTTCGTTGATGAAGTGGGTGCCTTGGTCGCTAACCAGTTCGATGGGGCAACCGAAGCGTGAGATCACTTGCTCCCATAAGAACTTGGCAGTCGTCCTAGCATCGTTTTTTTGTGTGGCTCTCGCATCTGCCCATTTTATGAGGTAATCCGTGGCCACCACGATGTACTTGGCTTGTGAGTATTGCACCGCGGGGATGATGGGTCCTATGAAGTCAATTCCCCATTTTTTGAAGGGTTGGCGAGCAATAACAGGGGTTAACTCCATTTGATCCTTACGAATCAGGACTTTTGTCCGTTGGCACTAGTCACAATGCTTGACGAATTGCTTAGCATCACGGAAAAGTGTGGGCCACCATAGCTGGGACTGTAGCACCTTCCGTGCCATCGTGTCTCCGCTAAAGTGTCCTCCTGCAATGCCACTGTGCGTCTCTGAGAGCACATCATGCATCTCATGTTCACATACACACCTACGCAGCAATCCGTCTTTCCCCAGCCTATAGAGTTGGCCTGCAATCAGCTGGTAGGGTTGGATCTTCAGGATCAAGCACCTAAGCTGTGCCTTTTCTATTGGTTGCTCCGATAGTCCGTGCTCGAGTACTTGGACTATGTCGTTTGCCCAGTATGGTGTAAGATCAGCCTCAAATAGGTCTCTTTTGCTGGACAGGTGGAATAAGTGGGCGTCAGGTAACTCGTCAATGATGCCCTGTCCAGCGGCTTCTCCTATGGGTATATGGGACATATGATCAGCCATGTAATGTTGTTTTCCCTTTCGTACCACCACGGAGAAATCAAACTCTAGGAGCAGGAGGAGCCATCGAGCTATACGTCCTGTAGCACAAGGTTTGTTCACTAAATAGAGCAGGGCTTGATGGTCCACGAAGAAGGTGAAAGGGGTGGCCAATAGGTAATGCCGAAACTTCTTCACAGCGAACACCATGGCCAATCCCTCCCTTTCCATTGTCAAATAATTCATCTCCATCTCAGTGAGTTGCCTGCTAGCAAAACTCACTGGGTAATCTAGATTATGCTCACCAGGTTGGCACAACACTGCCCCCATGGCAAACTTAGAAGCATCGATGTGTACATGGAAGGTAATGGTCCAGTCTGGGGCTCGTAGAATCGGTGCCGTTGTTAGAGCCTTTTTCAATTCTTCGTATGCCCGTTGGCATGCCTCGATCCACTCAAAGACAATTAGCAGCTTGTACAATGGCCTAGCGATCAGTGCGTAGTTCAGTACAAACCGCCTATAGTATCCTGTGTGACCTAAGAAGCATTGAACTCCCTTGTAAGTAATTGGGGGTGGAAGGTCAATGATAACCCTGACCTTCGAGAAGTTAGTGGCAATGCCGTTCTTCGACACCACGTGTCCTAAGATGCATCCATGCTTCACCCAAAACTGACATTTCAAGGGGTTCATGGAGAGATGATATAAGCGGCACCGTTCAAAGAGTGCACGGAGTTTGTCTAGGTGTTCGATCCAGGTCGAATGGACTCACAAATCATCGACAAATACCTCTAACTCCTTGCAAAGCATGTCTTTGAAGATGGTGCACATGAGGCGTTGGAAGGTGGCGGGGGCATTGGTCAACCCGAAGGGCATGACTCTGTATGCAAAGACGACCCACTCGGTGGCAAAGGCGCAAAGGCGGTCTTGTGCCTGTCTGCAAGATGCACTTGCACCTGGTTGTACCCTGAGAAGCCATCCAGAAAACTGTAGGCTTCCTTGCCTGCCACCCTCTCAAGCATGTGCTCAGTGTACGGCAAGGGATACTTGTCTCTCTTTGTAGCAGTGTTCACCTTTTTGTAATTGACGCACACTCGAATTTTGCCATTCTTCTTCATCACAATGACTATGGGTGATACCCAGTCTGTGTGCTCAATTTCGTAAATGAATCCAGCTCTCATTAGCTTTTCAATTTCCTCTTTGACAGCATGAGCGTGTTTTGGATTCATGGGGTACGGTCGCTACTTGACCGGCGTTGCATCCGACGTCATGGGTATGTTGTGAGTCACAACACTCGGATCTACCCCCCGTAGCTCTTCTAAGGACCAGGCAAATACGTCTATATACTCCTGCAAGAGAGCGACAAGACTCAACTCTTCTTTACCAGTCAAGTCATCAGCAATGAATATTGGTCGTGGTATCTCCCCTTCCAGGGCTAGGTTTATCTCCTTGACCTTGGCTGGCTTCAATTGGCTCTCTTGTCTACCCTCGACGCTTGGCATTTAGCAGAACCACTACCCTATCCCCTTTTTGGAATTTAGTGAAGCATTTAGGGAGGTCCTGCGGCTTTTGCTGCTCTTCTGATCGTGTATCTTTGGGTGCTTTGCCCTATCCTGCTTTGCTGTCTGCGTCTCAGGCGGATGGGTAAGTCCCCCTTGGTGTGTCTGGTCATGGGCGGCCTAGGGATTTCTGGATCGCTATCCGAAGTAACTTCCGATTCAGAGTCAAACCCTCCATCTTCGCTAGAAGAGGTGGTCTCCCCTGGTGGCAGCAATTCGGATGGCGATTCGGTTCTAAGTATTGATGTTGTTTTTGATTGGGCTAGGCCTGCTTGCTCAAGGTCTATGGCCCCCATACATTCCAACCACGCACGATCACATTTCATGCGCATAACTCCTTGCTCCAGTCTAAGGGCATGCCTTCTCTGCGGCTTGGTGTCTACTCGTATCTGCTCAATTTCTCGTCCTTCAGTGTCGTACTCTATGGTATCCACTTTACCCTCGCTTTCATCATTGAAGGATTGCCAATCTTCGTATTTATCACAGGAATCCTTGTCATTTGACTGCCCATCGTCTCCTAGGGCTTGGTATGCCCCGTGTCGTTGGTTTGGAATCAGGGCCTAGTTATACATGAGGTTCAGCTCGTGCACCCTGGTCCATTGTCACTCAAGATTCTCTAAGAGATCCTAGAGCGGTTTGAAGTTGGCAGCCAGGTTGCCCGCTAGCTGGTCTGCTAGGTATTCTAGCACCCCCTGGAGTTCCCTTTTATTGGATGGTGCTTGGAAGGTAATAGGCTTAGGCCTACCATGGAGGCTTGTTGCCATCATGTAGACGGGTGTAGAGAGTGCTTCGTTTGTCTTGCCGATTGTTTTGATGGCCTGCTCATACGCCTCATGGTCTGAGAATGGTAGGTCAATTGTAGCGAGAATGTGCATCCAATCCCGCTCATCCTCTGGGCATGGGATGTACTTAGTCAAGGGCCCATAGGGCTTCCTGACCTGAGTGTTCCCTTTGAGCATAGCAGAGATGGCGTCTAGGTCGACTAGTGAGGTTTCCCAAGTGTCCATCTCTATTCTTAAGGCGTCAGTTCTATTGCCAAGGAAGATCAAGCCGTTACCCCAATCTTCTATGACTCAAGTGTTGCGCATCCAGGGTCGGCCTAATAGGACATCGTAGTCCACTCTCTTCATGACTATAAATTCGACAGAGAACTAGACACCTGCGATCTTCACTGGCCAATTCTTCAAGACCCCGAATGGCTTCACTCTCATACCATTTACTAGCGTGACATTAAACCGAGCAGCTTCGACAGGCGGGTTTTCCCAAGTCTGCAGCACTGCGTGGCTAAGCACACTAACCCCGGCTCCCGTGTCTACAATTCCCTTCCTTGTTGTGTCACCCACGGCTAGGACCGGCAGGACTGCGTGCATCTCAGAGCCCTTCCAAAAGGCATTGACGTGCAAGGATTTAGGCACGGAGTGCAGCATCGGACTTGGCAATTGCGTTTCTACATCATGGTCTTGAGGGTTTGCCGTGATCTGCTATTGCGATCCCTCGACCCACTGCTTAAGGTCTTGCCATAGGGTAGGGTGCTGCCTAACCAGATCTCCCAGGCTAAGTGTTACAGGGGTGGTCACTAGAGTGGTCAAGAGGTGGTTAGATACTCGTCCTTCCTTTAGCCCTGACTGTTCGGGCCAATGGCTGCTGCGGCTGATCTGTGGCTCTGTTGCGTCTAGACTTGGTCTCACAGGCTCTGCTCGTGGCTTAGTGGCTTCGGCTGACTTAGGTTGAGGCGATGACATTGGAGTGCTCATGCTGGAGAGATCATCGATCTCATCCTCTATGATGGGTTCAGCGTCTGTGAGATGCTGTTGAGCCTCCCTCACCCATTCCTTCAACTTTTCTATGGCCTCTAATTGTCACTTTGGATGCGAGTATTCCCCTATCTTGGCGCTTCCCTTTTCGGCTGTCTTAGGGTTGAAGTCTCTGCCTCTGCGTCAGAGACTTTCTTCCCATTAGGTAAGGTCGTAGCACTGTCGGCCTTTAATGCGACCTTAGCTTCCGATCTCTTCTTTTTCTGCCTACGGCTTTTCTTTCCTACTGAGGTTGCGTTAAGATTGCTAGGTCCTGGCAAAGAGATGCCGGTCTGCTTCATTTGGGCTCGGGTCATAACTCGCAAGGGAATAGGTGTGGCCTCCCCATCGGGGTTTTCAACACCAAACAGCCCCAATGGGACGGATGGAAAATTAGCTGAGCCGAAGGATGACTTCCACTTTGGACAGTCTACGAAAAGATGGGTGATTCCGCACTCTGCGCATCTTTGGTCAGCTTTGTCCCTGTTGTGCTGCTTTCTTTCAAGGCAGCATGATGAGACATGATCAAGGTGTCCGCAAGTCCAACAAGTGACCGGGTCCTGTGGCTGCCCTCCTAGGCCTCTACCTCGTCCTCGTCCTAACACCATCACCGGCACGGGTCGATAATCCATGAGGACCACGTTGCCCTCATCGTCATGTGAGACATAAGGGTAAATGTAGGTCTCTTCGTCACTAGGCTCCTCCACGTAGTGTACTGGAGCGTCGCTCGGTGGGTGGGTCACATAAGGACCAGGCGGTCTAGGAATGCCGGTAGGATTTATGTCCATTCTAGGGACAGCTAGTTTCATATCGTTAGGCACGGGTAGAGCCAATGGGGCTCCCCTTCCAAAGAATGGATGCGGCCTGTTAGCTAGATAAGGCTGGCTGTAGGGTTGTGAGTATGGAAGTCTTTGGCAGTCTGCAATGTGCGACCTCGTGGCCGAACCTATCGCAGTTAGCACAAGGTCTTGACCTAGGGTCTTGACACTCTGCTGGCAAGTGGTTTCTGCCACAGTACATGCACTGGATGTGCGGGCACATTGGTCGTCTCAACATGTCTTGTATCTTGGCTAATTCCATCTTGACCTCAGCCAAGCCTTGGTCTGTGTCGGTGGCCTTCCCCTTATCTTGGGATGATGGGTTTGACCGCTCACTAGAGGCTAGCGTTCGCTCTAAGCTTTGTGGGTTAGTCTCTTCTAGAGTTGAGCTCCTAGAGCTTCGCTCTTTTAGCTGGTCATCGACTCTGATGGCTTCCTCAAAAACTCTAGCCACCACGTCCCGCTGCAAGCTTGAATTGCCTGCTAATGCCTTATATAACTCCTCATCTCTGATTCCGCTGATGAATACAGTTGAAACTACTCTGTCAGTCGGTCGCTCGCCTAAAGGGATTCTCTTAAAGAGACTTCTCACATGGGTCATGTAGTCGCGGATGTCCTCCTTCTCTTTCTGTTTGACATTCATCAAGCGTACTAGCAGGTTGTCGGAGTATCCGGGCTCGGCGAACCTCTTGACAAAGAGATCCTTGAGATTATTAAAGTTGGCTCGTTCCACGGCATCCAGGCTTGTATACCACGTCCTACCCTTATCGCTTAAGCAAATTCCAAATGCTTGCGAATGTTGAGTCTGGTCGTTGAGGCCGTTGGCTTTGCAGACTTGCTCAAACTGCTCAACGAAGCTGTACGGATCATCATGCGGGTGGTACTTGTCGAGTTGCTTGGCAACAATCGGTATTTTAGCCTAGCTCTTTGAGCCCTGGTTTGCCCCTAATCTTGCAAGCAGAGACGTCGCTAGTGCAGTGGCGCTCTGCTCTACTGCGGTGTTATCAAGCAGCCATTTCATGAGGAGCTTGCTCAGCGTCAGGTCTCCCTCTAGTGCTCTCTCATGGTCTATTCGGTTTCGGTTAGCCAAGTTCAGCACTCGCTGCACCTCATGTAGCTCCATGCTTTGCCTTTGACTCCTAGCCTGTTGATCCCTATTATAATCAGCTATGCCTTGCAATGCCTTACGGGCTAGCCTTCTCTCCTCCTCTAGGTCTGCAATGATTGTGTCTGCCATCCTGCCACGGTGCTCGTACCGAGCGTGCACATTGTAACTGCTCACCATCTGCTGTATAGGGTCTGCGAATACACTCACATCGAGATCCTCGGTAGACCGATGGTCTGAGCTTTCTTCCGTCATGGTCGAATTCTTGTGCCTCGCTGCGCTGTCGATCAGGTTGACTAGTCATGACAGATCCTTGTCGTTAGCGCTCCTTGCTTGGTTCTACCCTGCACTTCACGTGTTTGTCTACATCTTGGGTCCTCTCCTATTGGTGGGTTCCTTGAGCGATTTATCTGAGTGAGTTCCTTTGATTACTGAATACAATTCTCAATTTATGGTCACTCGGTGAGTGTGTTGTTCCTCGTGCACTTGTGCCCAATCAGGCTTTCAGCTTTCCTACGTGTACTTCAAGTGCGGAAATTCAATGTGAGTGTTGCAAGCAATTTCCCGGTATCTTACTCACTCTCGCTCGTTTCGGGCCTGATAGGCTTTGTTACTCAAGTCCTGGCCGTTCTAGTGGGTTCTAGGGTCTGTGCTGCTTCTCACCGTTCACTAGGGGGTAGGTCACCGGGGAGTGCTCCAGTATTGTCCCTTGGTCTTGACTCCTACGTCGGGAACTGCCTACAAGGCATTCGTCGTATCGTCCTGGAGCGGGTTGCGCTTCCAGTCGCTCGTGGGGGTCAAGTTTTGATGTTCCCCCCCCTTTTTTTTCTTTTTTTTTGTCCGACTCTGGGAATCGGACGTCCGATTTACCAGTGGTCCGATTTATCAGTGGTCCGATTCTAAGAATCGGACCAGGTGGGTCAGCGTTGAGTAGTCCGAGTCTCAGAGTCCGAGTGTCCGATTTTCAAAATCGGACGGGCGAGTGTTCAATGAATTGGACAAGGGTGGTCCGATTCTGGAATGGGATTCTGGACTGGTCCGATTATGGGCGAGTCCACTTCTGGGACTCGGACCGGACCGGTGGTCCGATTGCTTACGTGTCCTAATTCATCCGATCAGACAGGGTTGGTCCGAGTCCGAGTGTCCGAGTATTCGAGCGTCCGAATCGAACGGGGTGGTCCGATCGAGCGATTATCCGAGTGTCCGAATCGGACAGGGTTGTCCGAGTGTCCGATTCTGGGAATCGGACATTGAGTCGAGTGTCCGATTCCACCGGCCTGACGAACTTTCGAGCACGGATTTGTCCAAAATCTCCAGATATCTATTACTATAGACCACAAAATTCACCAGTAATGAGGTTGGAGTGGTGAGGGAGAGATCTATGTACCTAGGGATCGCCGAATGCTCTCTCTTGCACTCCAGTAGCTCCACGATTCTCGATGCTAGCTCAAGCATCCTCAAGCCTCCTCCATCTCCAAGCTCCATCCTCCATAGCCACGCGCACAAGAGAAGAGAAGAGAAGAGAAGAGAAGAAGAGGAGAGGAGATGGTGAAGAGCTTCACCCTCTTGATCCCTCACTCTCACACACACTCACTCCCTCACACTCCCACACTCCCTCTCTCAAGAGCACACCCAAGCAAGAGGGAGAGAAGAGAGAAAGAAGATGACTCTTTTGTCACACACCAAGGAATGAGCTTTTCATTCACTTTTCAACTTTATATACAAAGCCCTAAATTTTTTTTGGGCGGTCATCCCCTTTTCCCTCTTTTACATGGTCGGCCGTAGCCTAGGCCCTTTTTCCCTTTTCCCACCATTCTAATTTATCATATTCCCAACTAATGCATACACTTTGCACAGGAGCGAGCCTGGTGCTCTTTTACATAGATTCGGGGATGCTTCCACATTTTAATGGTGCGCCTTTTTCCTCTTTCGTTGCCTTGTCTCAACACCGAAGCTTCTTGCGGGTTGTGTCCGAACATTTGAATTTTTTAGGGATTGGTTGCCGATCAAGGCGCCTTTCCCTGCTTTTATCTTTTTCTACTTTTATCCTGCGTCTTTTTTTCTATTTTTCCTTCTTTCCATTTTTCGCTCCTTTGTGCTGCGGAGACACGGTCGTGAACACAGTAACAATGACCTTCTGTAACCCTCTGTAGAGCCTCTGTCTCTGCTTTGTCTCTGTTCTGTCTCTGCTCTGTAACTGTATTGTAGCTGCTCTGGTATTGTACTGTAACTATTCTGTAGACCTTCTGTAAGTGTTATGTAGAATGTATGTGTTACTTTGGGAAATTTTTCTAACTTTTGGAAAGGATGAATCTAAGTTCAAAAGAGCTAAAACAAATGGAAGAAGCAGCTATTGAAGACTGAAGAGAAGACTGAGTGATAGTGACAGTAGTGAGCTGTGAAAAGACACTGTAGTGGCTCTGGTGACTCTTCATATCAGACATACCTTGAATATTATGTGATTGATTTCCATTCAAAGATGGTGTATTCTTCTATGTTCTTTGTTATATTGAATAATTCTATGAAGATGTTGAAGATTATGGTTAATTCTATCAAATATGTGGGAGATATCTACTATGATACTGCGTGAAGATTTGTTGTTTTCTTTGTTTTGATAATCGAAAGAATGAAATGAAAGCTTGTTGATGTTACAAGATATATTTTCTTGTAGTAGAATCCCCTTTTCCTTGGTGTTCCTCTTGGGGCTCCAATCAACATGGATGTAACAAGTCGGGTTAATGTGATGTTCCAAGCTAAGTCAAGAATGGTGCCTTACACTCTATTTGGTGCTTATAGCACACCAAGTTGATTTTTGTCTTGAGTGGGGTCATAGCACTTTCAATTCTTTCCACATAGCACTATCCAATATCCACTAGCAATTATTTAGTGGTGATGTTGTTACCTACTCCAGGCAATTGGAGCTATTGTTGCACTTGACATCCCAAGGACTTTTATGTAGTACACAATGATGGCTAGCCCTTGAGGATATCAAAAAATGGTAATGGATTTTGGGACAATCCTCATGGTAATGCTATTGATGATACTCTAAGACTTGCCCACATATAATGTTGATAGTGTGCTCATGGTAGGATGAGCCTCAACTCTTTGGCTCAATGCGTAGTGTACTCATGATGCTATGGGTTTATGTACCATACACTATTGGTTAGCTCCAAAACCTTGATGTATTGTCAATATGGCTTAGCAAACCTTATCTATGAACTCATGACAAGGCCATATCCAAAATGGTTGGATTCAATCCAAGGTTCTAGCACAATTGAGTTGATACTTGCATGAAATCATATGCCTTTCATTTTTGGAAGAGTAAATACTATGATGGCAATGGTGGAGGTGGTCTTGTCTCTTTTTCAAGGGAAGAGGGTAGTTTCTCCACTAGGACAAGAGGGTATTCTTGACTAGAGCCTTGACTAGAGCCAAAGGATTTTCCCTAGTATAGACTATTGTCACTCTCATGAGCACACTGCCAAGACCCACAGACCACTTATTATTTCAATAATTTCAAGTTGAGAGCTATGGCTACCTCTCATATAGATGTACGCACTCTCCCTCACATGAATGCAGTGAGCTTACCTTTGAATTTGATCGAGTGCCTCCTCCCACAAATCCATCGGTAGCTCCACGATTCAAGATGCACTCTCAAACAAGCTACATCTCCATGCTTTGGGCTTTGACCTCCATAGCCATGTGCACAAGAAAGGAGAAGAGAAGAAGATAATGATGAAGAGAGGAGAAGAAGAGCTTCTCCACAGTCCCTCACTCTCTCACGCACACACTCTCCATCTCTCACACTCCCTCTCTCCTTCTCTCATACAAAAGAAGAAAGCAAGAGTAAGAAGCAAGAAGAGAACAAGTTTGGCCACACACAAGAATGAGCTTCTTCATTCATTTCTTTATTTTTATGCATGCCATATCCCCTTCTTGGGCAGCCATCCCCTTTTTGGTCAGCCTTTGTCCATTTCTCTACTCTCTTTCCTTCTTCTTCCTATTAGCATAGGCCTAAAGTTGTGCCTCTTGTTCTTTACAACTTACATAAGAGAGAGCAAGGCACTCTTTGCAAAATGAATTACAATGTGTATGGTGCTTTTCTTGCTACCATATTAAGGTGCACTTATTATTGTATGCTTTCTTTTACATTTGAGACTTTTTCCTAAACTTCATGTCTTCAAATTTTTCTGAGTGTGCCTTTGTCCTCCGTCTTCTTCTTTCCTTGGGGCTCTCTTCCACTTTCAATTTTTTGAAATTTTTATATCTTGGTCTTCTAAGGTTTAACGTTACTCCCCTCCTAGCTAGGTGCCAGTTCCATGACACCTGGTGGTATGGGTTGAAATTGTAGAGGACTGGCATGGGATATTTCTTGGGGCTTTTGGAGAGGTGGGCTACATTGGGAATCCTTTGTGAAAGAATTTTGGGAGATTTCCCATGGCAAAGATAGGTGATAGGTTGAAGAAGGTCTCCATAGGTGTTGGCTTACCGTACTACCGTACAATGTTCCTGAAAAGAAAAAGAATACACTTTCTAGGGGGTTCTTCCTACCTTAGTGTGCAATGTACTATATAACTGATGGTGAAACTAGGAGATGGGTCAAAGCCTAAGCTATTGTCCCACACTTGAAGACCCAAATTCATATAAAGGAAGATACTATGAGTGACTTAGGGAGATGGGTCTATCAATCATATCCTACCCTTGATGTGCCCTAAGTTGTGACATGGGGGAGGGCTAGGGTGGTCCCTACGTGTAGTGATTGTGACACTCATAGGGTATAGATCAACAGACTTCATGTCTATGTTCCTTTTGTTTTCCACTTCTTTCCTTTCTATTCTTTTGTGTTTTTTCTTTTTCTTTTCCTTGTTCTTTTCTTTTCTTTTTCTTTTTCCTTCTTCTTCTTTTTTAAAAAAATTACAAAGGGAGCACATTAAATGGCATCCCATTCATGAGCAAGGACCAAGCTACATGGAGGCTTAAGGCATTTGCTTAGAAAGGCCCTGCTCTGCATATACCCCTTCAAGTTAGCTCTTACATTGAGTGGTGTAGATGACAAAATGGGTGGTTTCACCCAATGAATCTAGTATCATTCATATCCTCTAATAGGCTCATACAAAATGTTGGCAAGAGGGTGGTTGTCATCGTGAGGAAAACCATTGCACACCTATCTATTCCTACATTGATATCAAAAAAGAGGGGTGGGAACCACTCTTCCTCTGTAGTAGGTTTTTGTTTGAGTAGTATTCACAAAAGGTGTGCATAGTTATAGGTGGTAATGAAAGCGAGATCTGGACATGAGGAAAAATCTTTGAGAAAACCTACAACTGATGGGCAGAGATCCCTTTCATTGAAGAACATGCATTCTTTAGGAGAGGAGGCGTTCACATTGTAGATCAGGGGAAAATCATACCTACTATATGCCTCCTACTTGAAGTCAACTCCAATCCTCCACAAGTAGAACATGTAGGTAGGATCATTCCTTTTGTGTGGTAGGCTACTATAGAAAGCCATCCAGGTCTCTAAATTAGAGACCCAGATGTTTCTACACTACTTAGGTTGAGCCCCATACCCTTCAACTCTATCACCACCTTATCTTTCCAATAATTAGTAAGCTCATGTTGCCACCTCATGGGGTGTCTCATTCTTTCCTCCAACCTTCTCCTTCCCAGCTTCGCCAAGAGCTTTATTATGTCCTCCATCACCCTTGGAGATAGTACCCAATCCACCGTATGAGGTAAGGTGAAGGAGAATTTGAAAGGGAAGCTATGGTTCTCCCACTGCTCCCACACTGCAAATCTTTGGCCCTAGTTTACAAGGTCTCACTCCTCACTTTGAGGGATGGCCACATGTGAAACTTGTAGCAATGGATTTTCTTGGAGCTTTTTGTGGGCTAGTTCCACCTATTCTCTTTATTTGTGCCTTATCTCCACCATCCTTTCTGGTGGTAGGGCTTCTTCCCCTTGCTCTTTTGGTTGTGCTTGTGGTTGTAGAGGGGGGCTCGATTCATGTGGTTGTTCTTCCTCTTCTTTATCATGCTCAAAATATGGCCCTTCTTCATGGATCAGCTCTACCAACTCTTGTGAAAGCGGTTGCACTTACTACTTTGGCTCCCCAAACCCTAGCAAGTCAAGCTCTTGTGTGGTTAATCAATCTAAGATCATATAAAACTCATTGTTCCTCCACTCCTAAGCTGGTTCTAGGTTTGGATGCCTTGGCATGGAGTCCATGTTGCAGTGCTCTCCTAGCCAACTCTAATTTCCTTTTTACTTCCTCGAGGGTCTCTTCTTCTCTTGTGTTATGTTCAATGCTGTGCTTAAAAATATTCTTTGTTGCTCCAACATCCCCATCTCTATAGTGTTAACTGCAACACAAGAAAAAGCAAAAAAAGTGGAAAAGTGTAAGTCAAGACCTAAAAAAGGTGACCCAGCAGGAAATTAGACACAATGGATGAAGCAGGAAGGAAAATGTTGAAAGTGCAAGGGCAGCCTCAAAAGCTAAGGCAAAGGCAAAAGTGCATTTTTAAATGCGAGGCACCCCCAAAACTTTTTGTAAAAGAGTGCCAGGCTCCCTCCTATGCAAATTGTAAAAGAATATGGGCGGTAGGAAGGCAGCTAGGAAGATAGGAGGACAATGGGAAAGATAGCCTAGGCCGGCCATGTAAAAAAGGGGATAAGGGGATTACCACCCAAAAAGGATTTAGGGTTTTGTATATAAAGTCAAAAAGTGAATGAGGAGCTCATTCTTTGGTGTGTGGCAAGTGGACTCATCTTCTTCTCTCCTTCTTGCTTGCTTTTGTGTGCTTGAGAGAGGGAGTATGAGAGTGTGAGGGAGTGTGTGTGAGGGTGAGGGATCAAGGAGAAGAATCTCTCCATCATCTCCTATCTTCTTCTCTTCTCTTGTCTTACATGCAGCTATGGAGGGTGGAGCTTGAAGGTGGAGGCTTGAGGTTGCTTGAGCTTGCATCATGAATCATAAAGGTACTGGTGTCCTTGAGGGAGGAGGCAACTCCTTTGGGCATCAAGGTAAGCTCACTACACCCCACTAGGATCAAAGGTGTGTCAGCTAGGTGAGAGATAGCCAGGTGTTTGCTTGAAATGCTTGAACAATAAGCGGTTCGTGGGTCTTGGTAATTGAGGGTGAGCTCCACCTCTACATTTTGGTTATGTTGCCGAGACCAACAGATTCAAGCTTCAGCACTCCCATACCTCAAATTCAACAACAAAGTAAGGGTTTCATCCTCGAACCAGAGCTTGAGATAGGTAGGAGATTTTGTGTTTTTAATCTTGGCAGCAACAAGTATTTTGGTTTTTTGATGATTATGCAAGTAGGAGGAATCATTTCAGTATTTTGCATTTGATTTTTCTTGCATTTAGAGCAGGTTAGGACCAAGAAATCAAAGAAAAAAACTTTAGGGTTTCTGCTGTGAAAAAGTCCCAAATGAGGTACAAATAAGGAGGAAATTTGGGAAAAAGTACTTAGAGGTGTTAGAATTGCACGGGAAGTGATCAGGTAGATTAAGGTTGAGTCCAGCAAGGGTTTAAGACCGTGGGAGGCAAAGGGAGACCTCATTTTCAGGTTTTACACTGTAGAGAGAGAGAGAGAGAGAGAGAGAGAGAGAGAGAGAGAGAGAGACAGAGACAGAGAGACAGAGAGACAGAGAGAGAGAGAGAGAGAGAGCTTGAGAACTTGTGAGAAACTTGGTGCTTCTTGTGAATCAATCGAAGGCCACAAGAGTTTTTTTCTTGGATCAAGTGTGTAGAAACCTTTTTGTGTATCTACCCTTGGATTCTAGAGAATCTTGCTTGTGGGCATGCCCAAAAATCATTGGCGCAAAGCGATTTTTGTTGCTGCTATTTACATGCTGACAGAATCAGACATGATCCGAATTGGATGCTAGGACACCCTACACGTGTTTGATTTTGAGAATCAAACAACCAACACTCGGACCAACTTGATCACTCCAATCAAACTTAGTTAAATTGGACTAAAACACTCAAACACACCAGACTCAGACACCCCAATAATCGGACCACTACCATATGTCCGATTCTGAGGATCAAACCCTACCTGATTTTGCAATCGAATACACTCAAATTGGACCATCCCAACTAGTCCGTCGGACATATCCTGTTCGATTTTGAGAATCAGACACCCCATAATCAGATCATTCAAAATACAGACGTCTCCAAATCGAACACCTGTCAAATCAAACATCTCATTCTTCGAATCGAACACAACAAAATCGGCCTCTATAGGATCACACCTAATTTTGACACATCAAAATTGACAAATTTAGCGCATCTGGAATGACAAAGAGTAAAATCTGCAACAAGAGAATTCACCAAAAGCTTACAGGAAAATCTAACCCTAGAAACTACAGCTAATCGGCTAGGCACAGTGTTGACACTCAAATCAGCATATTCGACACACTTAGAGCCACAGGCTAACCGTCATACCCCATTTGACCCTAAGTAAGTTGAAACAACTTATCAAGAATCACATGGTGGGGGAACTTGCTTAAGTTATTGCGCCAAACACACACTATATACCCAAGAGGAAGCTCACTCAAGAACACAAGAAGAGAGTCGGAGGCCAAAATGTTTTCTTGGTGATTTTTTTTCTTCTTCCACACACTATACAATGTACACAAAGTATAGATAAGATACAACATAAAAGAAAGTGGCATGTTAAGTCAAACAGTACATAAGAGACCACACTAATCAACTAGCGCTATATATTTTCCAACTGTAGGTAGGTGTAACGAGCTAAATATAATAAGTGATAAGTCGGTGGCCATGTGAGTATCATAATGAACTACATGCTAAGTGTATACATGAAAATCCATCTATCCAGGAAGTCCAACATCAATGTCTACACATGTTGAGCTTGCAATCTCAACACTCCCCCTCAAGCTCAACTCTATCTCTACAACTCCAAGTAAGCTTCAGAACTTTCAAAGCTTCTCTACACCCAAAACCTTTGTGAAAATATCAACTATCTGATCCTGTGTGCTGACATATACCAAGTCAATTTCTCCTGCAAGTACCTTCTCTCTCGCAAAGTGATAGTGCATCTCAATATGTTTTGTCCTAGAATGGAACACTGGATTCCTAGCTAGCTATATGTTGCTCATTTTGTCACAATGAATGACAACTTGACCATCTTCCTGCACATCCAAATCACCTAATAACTTTTGTACCCATACCATCTCACATGCTACCATAGCAGCACCTCTATACTCAGCAGCCTCTATACTCGATAAAGCAATTGTAGTGTTTAAGGCATGTTCAACAAGAATGCAGGGAATGCATAGAATAACGAACATAAACACAAACATATTCTCTATCCACACTTCATCATTCATAATTGAAAACCCTTTGTGATCTCGTAATACAGAAACAGAGATTCATACATTTGAAGAACATGACTTAAACATTGAAAACAGCCAACAGCAACTATAAACACATGGCATTGCCCATTCCTCTATATTAGAATCCATACAACCTGACATTAGGAATACCGACGCTTGCCTAGCAAAATCAACGCCTGGCCTACAGGTATTCTTTTCCATGACATTTAAAGACACAATTACATAGGCTAATCTCAAACTACTATATCCATATACGAAAGTAAGAAACTAAGGTCACTAAGGGAATTGGAGTCCTAGGGACTTGTGCCCCTAACACTTGGCACAGCCTGATGGATGACTTGAACCCACAAGCATTAAGTAAGACACTGGGTGACATAAAGAACATACTTATACCCTACCAGAGGCCTTGCACCCCTTGACAAGCCACATTGAGCAGCAATGAGTAGAGCCCCTCTAGGATACTTAAAGCTCTCTGGTACAATTGCATAAGAAGTTCTAAAGCCAATCAAAAAGATAAACAAAGTACAAAGATCCAAAAAAGAAAGAACAACATGAAACTATGAGAGCTAGAAAGAAATAGGAACATAGACAATGATATCTCTACAAGATGACATCTGCAATCTAGAAGACTGACCATCATGTCCAACAAGTACAGCTCCTCCTATCTCCTAGAACTCATCATGCACCTCATGCACAATATCACTACTATCACTAGCATAAAAATGTTTCTCCTGCAACAAAGTAGCAATATAATCCTCACTGCTTCTCTTGGTTTCCATAGCCTCCTGCAATCCAATCTCCAAATCATGACATTTGCCCTCAAGAATAGATATCTTCTTATAAAACTCTTCACTTTCATGACTATCAACTGGCTGATCTACCCTAAACACATCCTTATACATAGCAAATGGATGAGAAACCAAAGCGTCCAAAGTTTGAGCAACCCTCTGTCATGACTGTTTTACTTCCAAAAGCAAAGCATCATGAAGTTCTTCATAGTCAGATTTAAGTACTACTAACCCATCCACATCCACATCCAAATTTTGAAGAATCTGTTGCTCAACCTTTGTCAAAGGATCAAACCTATTCATCAACAATTTGTGATCAACCTGCAAGTGTGCACACGTATCCATAAAATTATGCATACTATCTAAACATTGAGACTTCAATTCTTTGGTCCATCTTTCAAAGACATTCATTGAAATTTTGTTATGCTCTATCTGTTGTTGTAATGTTGAAACTTGCTCATGATGCTTAACAAACAGTGCATCATAATCTGCTACTTTTTGCCTCAATTGCTAGGCCAAATCCTCAGCACTCATTCTCTCAGTAGTCAATTGATCCTGCAAACTCATAACCTATGTTGCAATATCCAAATGATCTCTTTCAAGCTGTCTCAGATAAACCATGATCTTCTGTATCATACTCATAACATCAGTCATACTAACAACCTGAGAAATATCAGTATCCAACTCACCTGAAACCAATGGAGTATCATCTACATGTGCATACTCAAAGTATTTGTGCAAAGCCATCTTAACAGCAGTAGGACCATCCACTGAAACCTATTCTGGCTACTCATCTACCTTGGACTTACCCTTGAGCTAGATCTTACTAATATTTTGCTTCTTTTTCCCCATATTACTTGCAAAGTTTAACCCATCCACCTTAACCTTTGCATCCAAATGCTCCACCTTCCCATCATGCATTGACTTCCCATAATCTTTCACAAAATTCATAGCAACCTATCTTGCATACAACTCTTGATAACCTGCTTGCAATAAATCTTTGTAAATACATCACTACCAAAAAGATCAACAGCATTATCACTATCTTTTCGATTACTGGTATCCTCTGTCACCTCATCAACATGCCCTGCATCTCGAGACATAGAATTAGGTGTCCAAGTCAATAAAGCCTCCATAGTCAAACCAGGATATTGCCTAAAAGCATAATCATATAAGGCTGCCAAGAAGCAACCCATTTGGGATTTATGAAAAACCTTTTTAGTCTCTTAAGCACTTTGATCTCTATCATTAACCTATCATTCAAAACCCCAGCCCAATTTGGCATACTCACATTCTCATCATAGTAAATCAAGTCATAAGTTTCTCAAGCTATGGAATCTGTCTTAATAAACAGCATGAACTTCTCCATAAACCACCGAAGTTGCATTCTGTGAGATCAGTATCAATACACTTCATAGCATAAACCTTACGTGGACCCGTGACAACTTCGAATGCTTCATGCATTTGGTCATTAGATCATCTCCACAATGCCGGGTTTACATTCATTGGTAATGCAAAAACATGTCTTACCACTCCCATAATAAGCTCAAGATAGCCTCTAGTTTTACCCTGAGATTATCTCAAGATATCCAGTTGTACCGACGCATGTGTATTGGTGGCCCATGATTGCCAAGGAAGACATGCAAATTGATACAAACAGATTCTTTCCATCCATGCCTTTGAAGGTGCATGCTCAATATCCAATGCCAAAGTGGAATCTACAAAAGATGTAGACGCAACACTCAAACCAAGTACCTTAGGTGAAGACCTCGATGTTGATGCTGCTTCTAGTTGCTCCAAGTGCTCCTCCTCATGGAAATCATACTTGATGTCATCATCATCCTCCACATGAGCTATTTTCTTCCTCGACAACGCTTTCGTGGATGTATGCCAAGTATGTGTCATGACTGCCAATGTAGGTCGACACACAAACGAAGATGGAGAAAAAGAAAAAGCAACAAAAAAAGAATGCTTCTCCTCCATCTCGAAACTAAAGTCCAAGTCTCCTATGAGTTTGAACCTTGTCGTGCCAGTTGTCATATCAATATGACACAACTTAGACCACTCCATATAATCACTGCATGTCAATGTTGAGTGAACAAACCATGGTAAAATCAAATTAACCTCTGCATAATAAGGTTGCACTAATCTTTTGAGTCTAAATCCATTGGCTACAGACTGCAACACCTTGCCTTGCAAATCTTTAAGCAAAAATGTGACCTACCCAACATCCTTAAAGATCACAAATGGGCCTGCATAGCAGAGTTTCAATTTACCCGAAAACTTACTAAGTCAGGAATTATACACCGCAACCCAATCACCTTCCTGAAAAATTTATTTCTAATATGTCTATTCACCCAAGCTTGCCTCCGCTATTAGGTAATCCCTGAAATGTAGGCAACAAGCACCCTATCCTCCTCTAACTTCAAGAGTTGTCCTAATCTATGGTACACTGATTCCTAAGGATCCAATTTATGTGTGACTGCTATTCTCAGGCTTAGTACCACATATTCCATGGGCACCATAGCCTCCAACCCATACACAAGCCTGAAAGGTGTGAGCCCTGTTGTAACCTTATATGCAATCCTAAATGCCCATAGAGCTGAATCGAGTTTGACATCCCAATCCTCCCTATTATCTTCAACAATTTTTTCAAGATGTAAAGTAAAATCTTATTGGAACTTTCAGCTTGATCATTAGCTTGAGGATGATACAGAGTAGATTTCATGTGCAAAATCATATGTCTAATAGTCATTTCTTTAATAAATTGATTCAAAAAATGCTTTCCACAATCACTAATCAGCTCAATAGGACAAGCAAATATGTTCATAATGTTAAAATATGAAAACTTAGCCACATTAGCTGCTTTATTATCCTTTAATGCCTGAGCTTCCACCCACTTTGTAGCATAGTCTGTGCAAACCAAAATATATCTATTACCTATTCTTTTGGATGCATGCCTAATGGGCCAACAAAATAAATGCCCTATTTTTGGAATGGCTCAAGTGGTAATACAGGATGATCTTGCATCATATCCCTATCATGAGACATTGCAAACACCCTTTAGCATATTGATGAGCATCTCTCAAAATAGTAGGCCACCATAAACCTACCTGCAATATTTTTTTGTCTGTTATCTCTCCTAAGAAATAACCTCCTAATAGTTCAGAATGGGCTTCATGCAAAACTGTTGGTTGCTCAAATTCATGGACACACCTTCGTCTTCCCAGTACTATATGTTGTAGCCTCTCAAATGCTTGCCTAGGAGGAGCCTCTTGTTGTTCAAGAGGTAATAGTGCCTCATCACCTAAAAAACTTGGAGAGTCTATTGAAGTGGCAGGGGAATGATATGTTGTTGAGGTACCTACAGAGGTATCCCCTTCCACAAAGGTCTTCCCTACATCAATAAAATGCTCCTCATCCAACCTTCTAATTCACTCCTATCATTCAACCCTGCAACCTGTTTTTGTTGTCTTGTTAGGGCCTCCCTGATTTCCTGAGATCTACTCCTAGTGAGGATATGATTGGATAAATAAGGGTAATTGTCTGACATAAAGACTGCCCATAGAAGGCACCTTATCTAGTCTCAATGCCATCAGCATTCCAACCGCTTGATTTAATAAATGTTCATTCTAGGTATGTGCCTTAATCAAGAAATGACTTCCATGAACACTGTGCCTTTTGTCAAGATTTTGGGAGAGAAGGAAGGAGTCTCACTTGAAGCTTTCTTGCTTGCACAATGGGGGAAGACACACAAGGGTGGAGGCGAAAAACAGTTTTCCTCTTCTTAGTTGTGTAAGCCAAAAGAACTCAAATACAAAGAAATAGAAGAACCCTATATATGGGTCTCAAACCAAACTCAACTAACTAAGGTGGCATACTAACTGAGCCACGAACTAGAGTAGATAAGGATAGCTATCATGTAGCTATTATTCATGGGCGGTGTACCAACCGCGTCTGCAACTGACAAGTCGGTGACATAAATACACAATGGTCACCCTGGCGTATCACGAGTGGAGCTCGATATCTCAACACCTTCATCAAGAAAACACATTGTCCTGAATATTATAGCCCTTTATTTCTTGAATTGAGATCAGCCACAAATAGCACTTGATTTGCAAGGATGACATACAGACATATAATACACAGCATAATTGTTCACAACAATACACTGTCCTAAAAATTTCATATCAGATATTGCTTGTCTTTGAACTTCATGATTTCCTTTTCTTTATGAATATGCCATCCTAAAATCCTAATATGATGGCTTTATCTTGCAACTCTCAAAATGATAAGAGATCTGAAAATTTCAACCTAAATCAGAAGCAAGAACTGCAAATTGAAAGATGAAACCTGTACCATCCACCTTGAATCCCCAACATTGAAAACTTTTGAAGAGATCAAATTCTTCAAGAATAAGATCTTCAAAATGTCCTCCTTCAAACAATGTGATTACAGGATGTGTCTTATGCAAAAATGATGTGATACGTCTTCTTAGAAAAGATTGGTTGTCTCTGATCAACAATTACATAACCGCCAATACTATCCTCATTCACAAGCTGACCTTGACAATTTCTTGCTTCATTGGCAAACCATATTTATGTCATTCTTTAAGCTCGAAGCCTAAATCATGAGAAGTTTTCCCATGAAACTAGCAAGATCGCAAAAGTGTTTAAGGCATGCTCAACAAGAATGCAGATAATGCATAGAATAAAGAACGTAAACACAAACATATTCTCTGTCCACACTTCATCATTCATAACTGAAAACCCTTTGTGATCTCATAATACAGAAACAGAGATTCATACATTTGAAGAACATGACTTAAACATTGAAAATAGCCAACAGCAACTATAAATGCATGGCGTTGCCCATTCCTGTATATTAGAATTCATATGACTAACATTAGGAATACCTACACCTACCTAACAAAACCAGTGCGTGGCCTAAAGATATTCTCTCCCATGACATTTAAAGACACAATTACATAGGCTAATCTCAAACTACTATATCCATATATGAAAGTAAGCTAAGGTCACTAATAGAATTCCATTCCTAGGGATTTGTGCCCCTAACATGTAGGTTGATTTTTGCTACTCCATGTAACTACTGCACTACTAAGGGAAAACATGAATCCACTAGTAGATCTTCTGTCTGACACATGCTACCAGCCCCCAATCTACATCTATGTATCCAAATACGTGTACATCCTTACCTGCCTCATTAAAAAATACATAATGTAAAGTGAACTTCACATGCTTCGATATACATATAACTACATCCAAATGAGGCTTTCTAGGCATCTGCATAAACTAACTGACAAGGCCAATAGCATAGCTCCAGTCTAGCCTTGTGATAGTCATGTAAATCAAACTCCATACTATCCTCCTGAACATAGTAGGGTCTTCTATCTCATCTCCAACATCAGCACTCAACTTCACATTTTGCTCCAATGGTACTGAAAGAGCCTTACATGCTGTCGTACCATACTAAGATAACATATCCAAACCATACAGCCTTTTGGATAGCCATATACCATCATCGCATCTGATCACCTCAATACCAAGAAAGTATCTCAGCTCACCCAAATCCTTCATCTCAAACTTCTTCTTCAAAAAGTCCTTAACTTCAGTAGTCCCATTGACACTGTCACCTGTAATAATCAAGTCATCCACATAGATGACTATGATGACCAAACCTGCATCTCCCCTTCTCACATAAAGTGAGTAATCAACATCAGAAATACAAAATCCAATATTGACAAGATACTCTTAGATCTTGTCAGACCATGATCTAGGTGCTTGCTTCAGCCCATAGAGCGCCTTCTTTAACCTGCACACATATGTGTGATACTCTAAATCCTCATAACCTGATGGCTGCTCCATATAGACTTCTTCTAGCAATTGTATTGAATGTCTCTTCATAATCTATGCCATATGTTTGAGCATAGCCTTTTGCAACCACCTAGTCTTATACCTGCTAATGGAACCATCTGCATTATGCTTGACTTTGTAAACCCACTTACAGCCAATAGGTTTCTTACCCTTAGGCAGGGATACCAAATCCTAAGTCTTATTGGCTTCTAATGCAATCATCTCCTCATCCATTGCTACATCATCCCAATGTGCACAACCAACAGCATCCTCAAAACAAGTGGGCTCAACATCCTAAACTACACCATATAAGCATAATGGTGACCTGGCTGTCCAACTTGCAAAACTACAAGAAAATGGCTCTCATGAACCTATAAGGGGTCTGGCAATTGATCACCAACATCCTAAACCTGACTATTATGCATAGCTATGTCATCTGGGCCAATAAGTGCCTCATTTTCAGCATAAACAGTTTAATTAATGGCATTGTAGCTGCTGTAAAATCAACCATAAAGCGTATTAAACACTCATCAAGAGACCTGAGAGGTGTCTGCGTCTCATAGAAGACATCATGAGATGGCTACGTATGACCTACTAGGCATCCAAATCCCATAATTTGTAGGCCTTAAAGTCACCATCTCCATAACCAAGGAGGATACATCTACATGACATAGGCTCATGTGGCATATGTATAGATGCCTGGCAGTCAAACATCCTCAAGTAATCATAGGAAGGATGCATGCCACTCCATGCCTCATGGGGTGTAATATGACCCAAGGTCAAGCACAGCATCCTGTTAATCAAATAGATTGCCGTCATAAGCCCAAAAGCCATAAGATAACCCAGTTGTGGTAAGCATAGAAGCAACCTTTGCCTGTAAGGACAGGCACTTGCCATGAGCAATCCCATAATATTGTGGGCATAAGAAATCAATGCCATACTACTGACAAGAGGTCTGAAAGCCGGGAGAGAGAGCATGACTCTCATAATCCATCTGCAAGCACCTAGGCTTGCTACCATAGCAGAATCCATAAACTTGTCAAGCATAACTGTAGCATCCTCAATCTACACCAAGGGAAAAGCCCAAGCATGGTGGGTAGCATGATCAACAAAGGTGGCAAAGTATGACCTCCACCAAGTGATTGTGAAGGCATAGGTCCATATACTACACAATGGACAAGATCTAGAGGAGCATGCATCGTACGATTGCGATAAGCCAAGGGGGCTCTGCAAGGACCAAGAGTACAATCAGGGCAAGCATCAAGATTTGTAAGTGACATAGGAGGCAGCAATGAGTCTGAACGAGACAAGATCTCCATCTTTCTATGGTGCATATGGCCTAGGCGATAATGCCATAACAATGCATGTGGTATCCGGATAACTGTAACCATAGAATCTCCCACATGAGAGACATGCACTAGGTAATGAGAACCAACTCTAGAACCTTTGGTCAAAACCAAGCAACCATGACAGATCTTCCATGACCTATCCTGAAGAGAAACAGAGTAACCTGCATCGTGCAATTGACTGACAAAAATCAAGCTCTTATTGAGCATTGGAACATGTAAAACATCCCTAAGCATAAGAGAAGTCCCATTAGGAAAAGCTAGGTGTATGTCCCCTATACTAAGGATAGCATAAGTTTGCTCAAGGCCCAAAGAAATGCATCCATCAAACTCCCTATAAGTAGAGAACCATGCTCTATGTGGAGTAACATGACAAGATGCCATAGAATCCAATAGCCAATCTGAGGCATAGGCCATATCACTGAGCAAGAAAGTTGTAGGGAAACAAGATGACAAGAGTAAATGCTCAACTGCATCATCATGGGTAACAACATGTACCTCACAACTAGTAACAGTGGTAACACCCACTGCATCTCTTGTATCTCTGACTCTCTGCTCATGTTGAGTCCATCTTTGTCTCTGCTGCTCTCTAATCCATCTAAAACATTTTATTTTAACATGCCCAAGCTTCCCACAATGGAAGCATACATCTGTAGAAGACGACAAGGAATCCAAGTCATCATGAATAGGCTATCCATATCTAAGGCCTCTTTATCCCATGAGTCCTCAAGAAGCCCCTAAACTCATTAGAGACGTACTCTCCCCCTCCATATGATCTCAAGCACTTCACTTTCAAGCATGTTTCTGTTTCAATAGCTGCCCTAAAAAATTTAAAGTGCTCAAGTACATCACTCTTTTCCTTCATGCAGTATACCCATAGATTCCTTGAACATTCATCAATAAATGTGACAAAGTATTTATTGCCACCAAGAGATACATTCTGTATAGGCCCCCAAACATCTGTATGCACTACACCAAGTATATTTCTACTCACTTCTCTGTCATGTGAAAAGGGTTGTCTCACCTACTTACCAAACTGGCATGCTTTACACACTTTATGAAATTCTGCAACTCTAAAATAAGGTAACCCTGTAACCAATCCTTTGGACTGCATTAATTTCAGCCTTTTCATATTTGCACGTCTAATACATTTATGCCATATTTCAATGTCTGCAACCACTCCTTTTCCTTTAGCATACATAGAAGCATCCATTGTAGGAATTCGAGCATCTAAAGTGAATATATAGCCAACTCTACTTCCTTTTGCAACCTGCCTGCACTTATCATTAAAGTCTTCTACAAAATAACCTTTTGCATTGAATCGAACCTGCAACCCTTACTCTACCATTTGGCCAATAAACACCAGATTCTTTGTGATTGATGGCACATGTAATATATATGTTAGACTCTTTGTCTAGACATCATGCAAGGCCAAGGGAACCTTTCCAATGTGTGAAATTGGGTGGCATGAATCATCACTCGTCTACACATAACTTGGATTTTGTAAGTCTTGCATCTCTCCAAACCATTCAACATGACTGGTCATATGATTAGATGCAATTGAATTGATATACCATATATCATCATGTGTCCCCTTTCCTGTAGTTGCATTCATCATATGCTGCATAACAAACAAAGGCTCATTTTTGTCGTCATTTTGTTGTGAATACGATGCATAGTTTCCTTATTGCAATTTACCACTGCGAATATCATCCTTCTTAGCATAACAATGGGCTGCAATATGACCTATTTTTCCATAATAATAGCAAACAATAGCAGAATTTCTAGAACCTTTGTTCTGCCATCCACCTCTTCCTCTAGAGCTCCCCTGCCTCTAAAGTTTCCTCAACCTCCTAAAACCTGCATTTCACCAAATTTTCGATTGAACGTGTTTTGTTGGTTATCACCAGCACATCCCATATCACAGCCTCTCAAAGAGGATCTACCAAATCCCCTTCCTGAACTTGAGTAAAATACTTGGACATGTTCACCATTTCTTTCAGACAAGTCACCCTGCATATTGATTGATCTCTTCAGTATTCATGAGAGAGACCAACTTATCAAAAAAAATTAATGGGTTCTGTAAGTATATAGAAGGGACAAATGATTTCCATGCCTTCTCATTATTAAGGCTCCTCAAAGTGGATGAAACCAAATCATCATCATCAAGCATTGCATCAATCGTTCCTAAAGCATCTGCAATGCTCCTCACCTTCAAAATATACTCATTGATAGACATTTTCCCTTTCTTCAAGGTATTCAACCCTTGCTTGAGTTGAATCTTTCATGCCTTTGTATTTATTGAAAACATATTCTCAAAAATTGTCCAAGTTGCATGTGAAGTTTCTGCATTCCTAATATGTCCTAATATGGCTGAAAATAACCAATGCATCACCTTTTTGTCTTTTGCATTCCATGCCTTTAATTCATCTACAATCAGAGGAATACTCAGCTCTGGCTCCTTTTCTTCACCTAAAACAAACTCATAAAGGCCCTTTCCAATGAGAAAGTTCATCATATAGAATTTCCATGAAGGGTAGTTGTGTCTTGTCGAGCTTCTCAATAATGGGCACTGTTCTTTGCCATTATCACAAAAAATAATACAACACAGCAAGCCAGTCTTCCACAACCTTTCACAACAAGTGCACAGTAATACACCAAGGAACCTTTTTCATGGATTGCTCAATAGTACATGTAATCTGCAACTTGTTTGTAGATAAGCCTTATGTTTTCTTCCTGGTAAACACCTCAAAAATTACATATTCAAAATCTATAACCTGTTCACCGACTTTCAGTCAATACACTCTAAATCACAGTATACCTTGAAATTGCTCACATACCAAAATCTCACAGCAATTTGAGATTTTTCACTCTACCCTACTTCAGGTGCCTCCACAGACAGTATCCAAGAGTAAGAGTGGAAGAATGGGAGAGCTTCTTACCCGTTTCTTGCTTGCTCGAACGTTCCTTCTCTTCCTTCACTTCAGCCTTCAAAATCAGCCTCTCTCAGTGGTGCGGCTCTGATACCATGTCAAGAATCACATGATGGGGGGACTTGCTTGAGCTGTTGTGCCAAACACACACTGTATACACAAGAGGAAGCTCACTCAAGAACACAATAAGAGATACGGATGCCAAAACATTTTCTTGCTGATTTTTTCTTCTTCTTCCACACACTATACAATGTACACAAAGTATAGATAAGATACAACATAGAGGAAAGTGGCCTACTAAGTCAAATAGTGCACAACAAACTACATTAATCGACTAGCAATATATCTTTGCCAGCTATAGGTAGGTGTAACAAAAAAAATATAATAAGTGATAAGTCAGTGACCATGTGAGTATCATAATGACCACCAATGTGCTAAGTGTAGATGTGCGGATCCATCTAGCCACGCAGTCCATAATCAATGTCAGCACATGTTGAACTTGCCATCTCAACACAACATAGCACAGATCCTAGAGACTAGAGGAAGAGGCAAAGAATCAAGCCTAGAGCCCCATTAGGCCGAGTACATAGACAAGAGTGCGAGAGCTACAATTATCACTTTGTATTCGCACCCACATTGTTTTCTAACACTTGAAGTGCACTTAAGGAAACCCGAAAGCCTGGCACGCACACACACACCGAATGAGTGTAAGTTGAGGACTATCTATAAATTATAAGGAACTCACTCAGACCTAACAATCAGAACAAACCCACTAGTAGGAGAAGACACTGATGAAATGTAGTCGGGTGATTGAGAACCCCAAGTATAGGACCTAGCACGAACGCGACACAAGAGTCAGACGCTGCAAGGATCGACATCATTGGAGGAGTAGATCTAGCTGACCTGATCAATTTCATTGACAACCTAGTGGAGCATGAGACCGCAAACATGATAGAGCCTAGCACTAACCACCGAGTGGCTAAGAGCTTAACCTAGGCAATTTTCCAATGGAAATCTAGCATCTAGTTTCCAATTACGATCTACAAAACCCATATAGACCACAACGGTAGGACATCAAGGATATCAAAGCAGACCTCGAAGAGGAGAGGAGACTAGTGCAGGAATCTTTGCAGGGCATAATGGCATACAATCAGGAATAGCAAGCCAAAATCTTGCGACACAACATAGGAATGTGCAAGATTCTAGCCCTAGCAAGCAAAAATAGGACATGACCTGAAGCAGAGAGGGAAAGAGCGCTAGAAGGTGACCTCACATTGAGAGAGCTTCTTATGAAGTGACTACTAGACAAATCATTAGTAGAGCAAAGCACTATTGCAATGGCAACCTTGTTGCTTGTAGGTTTAGGAGTTAACCAAGGCTCTAAGAGCCAATCAAGAATCCCTATCAGTGGTTAAGCAATTAGACAAGTACCAACCAAACGATGATCCATAAAACTTCGTAAAGCAGTTTAAGCAAGTCTGCGAGGCCACCGGCCTCACCAATTTTACTCTGCGCTCACAAGCGTTTGGTCTATACTGAGGAGATAAGGGTAGAACTTGGTACACGAGTCTGGACACTCCTGAGTGAACTGACTTCAACAACCTCAAGAGTCTCTTTGTTAAGAGATTCTCTGAGTGTGGATACTCCGATAACCTTCTAGTACGAATGATGAATGTCAAGTAAAAAGACAAGGATGACATAAGAGACTATGTCACCCCCGTGTGGAGTCTCTTCAAGAGAATTCCAATGGGTGAGTGACCCACCGAAAGAGTAGTCTCCATAGTCTTCATCAATGGGATACAAAGCAAGGAACTCTACAAGGCCTTGGTAGGCAATTCAAGCTTGCAGCAAGATGTGCTAAGTAGGGTCTTTGGCGAGGCAATTAGAGTGGATGACCAGCTCAAGGAGAGAAGCTCCAAGAGCTCGACACAAGAGGAGATTAATGCTAGAAACTCTGAGAGATTTTCAATGTCAAGAAAAACAGGTCCAAGAACTCAGGATAAAGGAAAGGGCACGAGTTGGGAGCTAGTAGAGATGAAGACTTAGCTAGCCAAATTACAAGAAAGGATGAGATGGTCAACACACCCTCACATCCAATGTATGTATTGTGGTGGAAACCACCTGCCACAACTGAGTGTCAGGACCCGAGGTCCCGATCTTGCATCGATTGTGGTAGGTTCATCCAAGATACCCTACATTTCAGGCTACTGAGGAGACTCCCGTACTTGCAACCATATAGACAGCCTTACCTAGCGAATAGGTCGCAAAACTTCTTCAAAAGAGGAGTCCCATTGGCTCTCTCGGTACTTAATAATGCCAAACCATCCATTCCTAGGATGGAGATAAATCCCACAAGCATACCTAGACCACCTGGACCCTCCTGGGGGGTCCATTAGGGTTTACCGTATGGTACCACATGAGTGTAAGGGAGGGGGGTTATTTAAAGGAAGGAATGTACATTTTATAAGATAAGGTCCCATAAATAGGGGTAGATAAGGGGTATTTTCATATATTTCTTGCACGCAAGGGAAGTCTCCTTATTACTACTAGTGAATCCCCCGTGTGGACCCTATGTAACCCATCCACCAAGCGATGCTCTAGTCCAAGAAGTGGAGGAGCCGAACGAGGAAGAGCCTTATGTGCACCCTTACGTATCGTATGATGAAGAAAGCAATGCAATCCTTATGGATTACTGACATGTACCAATGATGGCATTATACGTAGGGGTGGAGGCAGAGGCTTAGTGGGGCAAACCCAAGAACCAATTTCTTGTTGGACTTGCGGTCAACCCAAATACATCTCCTCACGTTGCCTCAACAGGAGCAGGCTAATCGGGAAAAGGTTGTGATCTTAGATGCCTAGAGTGTGGAATCACTCACCTATTTTCCGAATGCACTAGACAAAGACCACCCTCTAGCGTGACAAACAAGCCATCTACCATTGGGGCTATTTGAAGTCGAGACATTTAACGGAGAGGACACAGTCATCCCATTGCATGTCATGACCCGTGTATAGACAAAGCAGGCCAGCATATCACTACTTGGACCCAGTAACTTAGATGCAGCCTCAATCAGAAAGAAGAGCAGTAGGCGAAGGAGAAAGAAAGTTAACGCTAAGGTCACACTAAAAATCGAGAGTGCCACGATACTACATACCAAAAAAAAGTGATAGACGTAGAAGCAGAAACATCAGCTCCAAAGATGGCCGAGAAGGAGAGGGAGTACCCCAACCCAAAGTGCCAACTTGAAGCCATCAAAAAGTTCAAGGAGTAGGTAAAAGAAGCCTAGAAGGAAGTTGAGCCCATATTGGAAGATGAGATTGATGATCTCTCAAGCGTAAGCACACCAACCTCGCCTCCATGACCAAAGTCAAGGGACGTGGCTATACCACAAGCAGCACTTCTTAAACAGAGCCTACATGCTACAGGCCAACAAACCAGTCGAGGACATTGACTAAGAAATGTAGAGTTAGGAGAGAGGTAAGCAGCTAATGGCCTCCTCACCACGCTAGTGACCACCCCTATGACTATAATCCTAGGAGATGTGCTTAGTGTAACGTGTCCACCTGTTCCCTTTCAGGACACGTCTTAGTAGCCCATCGGAAAGAGGGTCTAGAAGGCTCCGCCCAGCACTCCCATGGAATGTTATGGGGTTTGCGATCTAGGTCTTTCCAAGTCTGCCACGTAGTGGAAGTATTCCGGTCGTTCCCACTTAGGACCACTGACCTAAATCCGGATTTCCCCAATTGGTCAAATTCCTAAAACAATAGCTAGTGTCGAACCCCAGGCAAAATACTTTATGCAAAAACGTCAGGGTCGAAGCGGATTCATGCTACACTTGGTCAAGGAGAATGGAAAACGAGAGGGATACAAGGCTCAACCTCTCTGCCCATAGGGCATAGTCCCATTCCGTTCCCCTAAAACAGCATAAATCAGGATTCTAGTAACCTAAAGTCTAGGTCAGTGCCCTTTCCTCTTCATTTCCTTTGAGAAGAGCTCCTTGCTGTCCATTTCATTTGAGAAAAGTTCCCGACCAACCGGGACCACCCATCCGTAGGACAGACCCATGGCCACATCCACCGCACTTTCCTCAAGGTTGATTTAGTTGTCTAATTACCTACCACATTTAGTTGGACATACATCAAGCAGCTTCCTTGATTAGCCAGTTAGACACCAATTCCTTCACGTAATCTTAGCACTTGACATAGAAAAACAATGTCCAACAAGTTCCTTTTTCAATAGATTATCTTATTTATCTTTGGAATACATCCATATAATCCAACCCGTAGGCTAATCCATAATCCGCCCAAAGGCTATCCATAATCCACCCGAAGGCTATCCAGCAATCCACAGGGATTACGAATCCAAGATTCTGCCTATAGACTAGTATGCGGGCCTTGAGATCCAATCCCAAATCGCATTGGCCTCTTGTGTAGGGCTCGAAAGGCAAGGGATTTATGGCCAGAGCCCCCCCGACACCCAAGCGTCCTCCTACTCCAACTAGCACCCAACAGAGAGACCTCTCGCGGGCAGGTTCGGTCCACGTTCGCGACGCGGATAGCAACCCCCTTAGTTAGGGTAAGGCAGACAGTCTCGGGGGTAACTGATGCTGCCTCTCCCTTCATGCCTTCAACCTAAAGCATTAATTAACTTTTCATCTTTTAGTTCCTTGAGCAAACAATGCAAACAGTGCTCCTAAACTGTTACAAGCACAATCAATCCTGTGGTCGTTTATTTGGCCAACTGCTCAGGAGTGAATCCTTATCTCCGAATGCATCCAGCATTCGATCCGGGATCAACTGCAACTTGCCAAGATCCCCAAGGGTCTATTTGTTCACCCTTTTGTCCTTGGGTTAGGGTCATACCCCGTCAACCCAACTTAACCAACACCTTAGGTTTCATAAATTAACAGTAAGTCCTGGCGACCATGTCGCTCTAACTTGATAGGTTCCTTTGCTTCCAAGCAAATACTTAACTTCCCTTAACTTGGTAATTTTCCCCAAGAAAGGTGATGTAACAGGATGACTACTCATCCTCTTACAAGTTAAACTTGCACAAGAACCTGCCAACCTCATTCCAAGGAATGGCAAAACTCTCTTGTGATCAAACCACAAGGCCATGCGACATTGCAACTTGTCGCACAAGTGTCGCATCTATTCCATGGGATCATTTCACCCATTGAACGGCATTTCCTGATCAAGGAATTATGTTTAGACAAGAAGCAGGGTTTAGGGTGTCTTCTTACCCAACCCAATCCTAATTGCACTAGGCCGTCCTAGGGATTCCAAACTCAAACCAAGTTTTAACATTAAGTCGGTCGATTCTTAGGGTAGAGACCCTAGATCGTTATTGGCATGAGCATCCAATTGACCCAAACATTCCGTGAATGTGGGTAGGACCTTTGGGTTTGAGGGTTTCAACTTGGCAACAAGTGCGAAACTAGGCCAAATCCTTAACGTTCCAAACCCTAGTTAGCACTTGGGGTATTTATCATATCGATTGAACCATGCCTATACGAATCCCTTGCGGGTTAGGTGATTTAGATAATTCGATCTACTTGTCTTGCCACAAGGACGAGCCTTTCCTAGAGATGATAAACTTGATCTAAAGGAGAAAAATAGTTGCAAAATGTCACAATACATGTAAACATGCGATTCATTGCTTCTACGTACCACTAGATTCGCAATAACCCTATCCTTTCTTGCTAAAAGGCAAAACGCATGATAATTTGCAGAATAACTTTCATAGGGCCTTCTAGGACTTACATCAAAGAATCATGCCTACAACCTTTTTGTCTAGGCATTTGAGTTTCATGCTTTGACAAGCCATGCAATCCTTTCTAAATGCCACTCGATGAAATGAAATTTATGCACGATGAATGTGCAACATGCAACCCTTTCCTAACTACAACGTAGTTAATGAAGTTCATGCAAAGTGAATATTGTAGGACTAGTGTTGGCTTATTCCATTTTGCAAGCACATGCCACATGCAAGTCCATAGAATCATTTTCCTACTCTGCTATTTCTTTTCGGGTAACATCCTACGGGTGTTAACGACTTTTCTTAATGAATCATTACAAGGAAGATATTGCCTAAAATGCAACATTTGCTTATTCCTTCCATGTCCAGTCAAAAATGCACTTAACAATTTCATTCCTTTGCCCTAAGTAATAGGCGTTTAGACTCATTACTTTGGAAATACACCAAAATAGCAATATGCAGCTAATCTCCTAAGATGGACAACTCTGGAAATGCAAATGATCCAATTGCGTGACATGCATCATTCCTTATCTATCGTTCAAAGAGATAATTTATCAAATGTACTTTTATCACTATTACTTGAACTAACGATAAGCGAGAAATGCATTATCCCTATGCTAGGTGAATTAGAAACATGCATAAGTGCTTTAAAACATTTCTTTATGTGGAAAATAAATTCGTGGAACCTGGGTTTATGGATCCGCGGTGATTTCCACTTGAATGTTAGGGGAAGAACCTCCCCGCAGGCGCACCTTGCGACTTCTTGGGAGCCATCGTTGAGGACTTGAACTCCGCGGATTACCCTCGCTTCTACGCATTCTCCGAATAGACTCAAGATTTTTCCTTCTCCCTCGTACGCAGGAGATTCCTTCACCGAATTGTGGATCTTTTAAAAACCCGGGGCTTGTGGGATTTGGGCTTATGGGAAGGCTTGTGGGAATGGAGCTTTACAAGAAGGCTTGTGGGAATGGAGCTTTACGAGAAGGCTTGCGGGAATGGAGCTTTACGAGCCTCTTTTAAAACCCGGGGAAGGGCACGCAAGAACAAGGCCCAAAGGCCTTATCCTTTAGAAGCTTCCTAGAGAAGCTTCTAAGAGGCTTCTGACTTTCCAGGACCCACGTGGAAGAGAGGAAGGAAATGATTGGGGAAAAGATCAGCACCGTTAGGGGGGTTTATGATGGAATGGCGGCGGCCTAGCGAACTGGGGGTGGCAGTGGCTGCATCGACAGCAGCAGGCGTGAGTGGTGGTGATCACGGTGGCGGTACAGTAGGCGGCGGCAGAGCATCGTTTCTTCCTCTCCCTTCAATCCTCCAGCACAGTGGCCGTTCGTCTGATCCTCCTCCCTCCCTCCAATCCAAAGCTAAGGGGGATTTTTATAGCTTAAGGGGGGGGAGAGGGAAGCAATCACGTGGCTGGTGCATGGCTCTCCCCCCATACACCAACTTCACCACATCACCTCCTTCTCCCATTCCCTTCCCTCCAGCCATGCATCGGTTGGGGGAATTTTAAAAAAAAATTGCTTAATTTGCATCATTATCTATTTTTCCCCCTTCCAAAAGGGTGTTTCCCCGTGGTTATGTAGTCTTGAACCCCCGGGCTGGATTTCACAATGCGGAGGCCTCATTTTTGCGTATGCGGGGTATGGATTAAGCTGCCAATAATTACGATGCGGGAGATAACCTTGCACAGGTTTTACGCAGCGTGCGGGAAGTCAAGTTCAACAATATTTCTGAGCAAAAATATTACATTCTCTCCCCCTTGGAGTAATCGAGATGTCCTCATCTCAATTGTCTCTCCCTAACATCTACGATCCTATCAGGCCATAGCTCAAGGACTCCTTGGCTAGGCATTACAACTTGTTGGTCCATCAAGTACATGGCTAGGATTAGGTACATACTTCTTCAGTAGGCTGATGTGGAATACATTATGAACCTTTAGGTTCTTAGGTAGTTGCAGTCTATAAGCATTGGGTCCTAGGCACTTGAGGATCTTGTATGGTCCACAATACCTTGGACTTAGCTTCTTGCAATCTCCTAAGGATAGGGAACTCTTCTTTGGGCGTACGAAAAATGAAGACCATGTCTCCTTCCTCGAGGGTTCTATCTTGACGTTTCAAATCTGCGTATGCCTTCTGTCTATCCTTGGCGGCTTGGATGTCCTGTCTTATTGACTTCATTTGGTCATCCATATCTTCCAGCATCTACCTTGAATCTTCAACCCTCAAGGTTGGATCCGAGAAGTTTAAAGGACTTCGACAGTCGTGCCTGTACAATGCTTGAAAAGGGGACATCTGGATACTTTGTCGGTAAGAAGCATTGTAGGCAAACTCAACCAGTGGCAAGTATTGAATCCACCTTTTTGGTTCACGGCAGCAGTGTGCCCTTAGCATATCCTCGATGACTTGGTTGACTCACTTTGTTTGACCATCGGTTTGGGGATGGTAAGTTGTACTAAAATAGAGTTAAGTCCCAATGTCTTCAAAGATAGCTCTCCAGAAGTGTGATGTGAAGCGAGAATCACGATCACTAATTATTCTTTTGGGCAACCCATGCAGTTTGAATATCTCCTTGATAAATAACCTTGCAATGTCAGAGGCTTTATAGTTTATCTTAACAAGAATAAGGTGTGCAACCTTAGTAAGCATATCAACCGCAAACATAATGGAGTTGTATCCTCCCTAAACTTGGGGTAGGCCAACAACAAAGTCCATACTAATGAATTCCCATTTCATTTGGGGAATGTCAAGTGGTCACCTTTAAGCCTCTCCCAATAGTAGCTCTTCCTGACTGCATTGAGGGTCTTGGCATAGCCAGGAGGTCCTGAGAAAGGGGAATCATGAGCTTCCCAAAGTATCTTTTGCTTGAGTGACTGGCTTGCCGGTATACATATTCTCGTTCTATAGTAGACAAGTCCACTATTGATAGAGAATTCTTGATACTTAGCTTGTAGCTTCGGGTCTTGATCCTTGATAGGGATCTCCCTTAGCATCTTCTGATAGGTTGGATCATGGCAAGCTTCTTCTCTAGCTAGCTCAAGTATTGGGTTGTTTAGCATGGATACCTTTGTGGCTAGAGATCTAGTTGTTGATGGATTTTGCAAGATTAGAGAATTAAGGAATGCCTTGCGATTGAGTGCATCGGCAACTACATTCTCCTTTCTAGGCCGGTATTTGATTTCAAAATCATACTCCTCCAGAACTTCAATCCACCGACGTTGCCTCATGTTGAGTTCATTCTGAGTAAAGATCCACTTGAGACTTTTATGATCCGTCACTAGGGTAAACTTGTTACCCAGCAGGTAATGTCTCCAAAGCTTGAGAGCATGGATGACAACTAACAGCTCTAGGTCATGGGTAGCATAATTCTTCTCATGGCTCTTCAGTTTCCTTAAAGAGTATGCTACAAGATGACCTTCTTGCATAAGCACACATCCCAAGGCAAGCGTACTAGCATCAGTTACTACTTCAAACTCCTTACTAAGGTCCGAAAGTTTCAGGATAGGTGTTGATACCAAACTTTGCTTTAACCTATCAAAGCTAGATTGTTCGGCAGTTGACTATACAATCGATGTTTTCTTCTTCAGTAGATCCATCAGAGGTGCTACAATCAAAGCATAGTCTTTGATAAAGACCCTATACCATCCTGTCAATCCAAGGAAACTGAGTATTTCTTTGACAGTTGTTGGTATTGGCCATTCTAGAACATCTCTGACTTTGGCTGGATCCGCTGAGATTCCTTCCGCTGACACGATGAATCCCAGATATTCAATCTGACATTTGAAGAATGCACACTTCTTCATCTTGGCATAAAGCTTGTGTGCCCTCATTGTCTCAAGGACAATCCGAAGCTGGGGTTCATGATCTTCTTCCTGTTTGGAGTAGACTAAGGTGTCGTTGAAGAAGACGTGTACGAAGTCATCAAGATATGGCCTAAAGATATCCTGCATTAACCTGTTGAAGGTGGTAGGTGCATTCATAAGCCCGAATGACATGACTAGGAACTCAAAGTGTCCATATCTTGTGTTGAATGCCATCTTTGGGATATCTTCTTCCTTAATCCTTATCTGATAGTATCCAGACCTGAGATCAATCTTGGAGAAGATCTTCGCACCTTGAAGACGGTCAAGAAGCTCATCTATTCTTGAAATGGGATACTTGTTCTTAATGGTTGATTGATTCAACCCTCTGTGATCAATACACAGCCGAAGCGTTCCATCCTTCTTCTTCTGGAACAGCAGTGAAGCTCCCCATGGTGAACTACTAGGACAGATGTAGCCCTGATCTAATAGTTGCTTGAGTTGCTCCTTCAGCTCAATTGCTTCCGGGATGGACATTCTATAAGGCCTCTTTGCAATTGGCCCAGCTCTAGGCACTAGCTTGATCTCATGATCAACTTTCCTTTGAGGCGGAAGTTCTGTTAGCTCTTCGGGAAATACGTCCGTGTACTCCTTTAGCCATGAAGGTTCTTCATTAGACTCCTGATTCTGATTTAGCTTATTGAGCTTAATCAAATAGACAGGTAGTCCCTTTCTAACTCCCTTTGTTATCCAAGATGCTTTTGCCAATTGAATTTTCGGCTTTCCAGCCTCTCCTTGAGTTGTGACCAATTCCCCTTCGGAGTTTTGAAAGGAAACTTGATCCTTTCCACAATGAATGTGGGCTTCATTCCGAGCAAACACTCATGGATACCTAGATTCATGACCCTGAATCTGATCGAAGTCGACTTTACTCCCAGAAAGAATTCCACCTTAGTAATTTTCCTGGTACAAGTGACCTCACGACCATTTGCTAATTTCACAAGCAAGGTAGGTGCTTCTATTGTGGCTATTCCTAATTTTCTTATACAAGTTGGTAAGATAAAGGAATGCGTACTGCCACAATCAATCAAGGTTTTAAAGCCTTTACCTTGATACTCCGATGGTGTTTGAATCATTGAAAACTGGCGATTCGGGCCTTTCTTGTGAAGGGTGGCATGGACTGTTGCCCTCTCCAAATCTACTTCCATGTTCGGGTCTTCTTCTTCGCACATTTCCCTATTGGCAACACAGGCGGTTCTTCCTCTGCCTCGGGTGGCAGCTCCTTGGCCACGGGCGGTTCCTTGGAATGGTCCTTGACGTTGTCCTCCGCCAAGTTTGGGACAATGCCTTTTGAAATGACCGAGCTCATTGCAATGGAAGCAATGAAGATTGCGGCCATTACCTTGGGTAGGGACAAAGTTATTGACATTGTTGGTCCTTGCTTTCTTTCTTTATCCCCGGTTTTGACCTTGAACTCTCTTCACCTGGGACCTATATGCTCCTTTGTTCTGATCATTATAAGACCAAGTCTTGTTACTTCTTGGCCTAGCCTAAACTTTCCGAATTATGGGCGCAGCTCGAATGAGTGCATCCTGAAGGTCTGTTGGGCGCATTGATTCGAGGCGGGTATTCACAGGTGGGTTTAATCCAGCACAAAACTTTGACACATGTCGTGTCATATCCATTTGTGGCGCATACTTCAGAAGAGAGACGAACTTTGAGTAGTATGTGTCGGCCCAGCTGTTTCAGCTCATAGAACTCATTCATTTTTTGTGTGCGATACGCAGGTGGTAAGTATCTTCTCTTGCACAGCTTTTTTCAGCTTTTCCCAGGCAACAGACCCTTCCGCGATTCCTTGATCTCTGCACCATTGCTTCCACCAAAGTCTGGCTTCGCTGGTGAGATTTAGCTTGGCAAGCATTGCCTGGTTGGCAGGTGCGGTACCGGCCACTTCAAAGTAATCTTCCATGGACTCTATCCAAATCTCAGCATCAGCTTGGACAGTCCTTCCTTTCCCGTCAAATTCTGGCGGCTTGATCTGCTTGAGAAGAAACTTCTTCTCCTGAATCACGGCCGTACTTGGTGTAGGGTTTAGACTAGGAACCTGTACCTGGGGTTGTGCCTGAGTAAAGGATTCTTAACGTTAACAACTCACTAATCGTTACTATTGTATTTCATACCCAAATCAACTTTCAGCCAAGAAACCTAACCACTTAACTTTTTATCAATACTCATAGACAAGACAATCATTGATAAAAAGAAGTCTTATTTCATTCACATGGGCATAGCCCTTTCGGAGTAAAATATTTCTTGGGATGGTAGAGCAAGCTGTTACATTAATTCGGGGAGAATAGGGTTGTGTTACATTCAGCTACTATAGGAACTGGGTAATAGTATGGATTTGGGTCATGGATCTTCAGGAATCGATAAGTCATCGGAAGATTAGGGTATCCTTTCCTTTGGTACCCATTCTTCTCGTAGCGTCCCAACACCTTGATCTTGTCGACGGGGATTATGCGGGTCACTTCCTTGTACACATACGTGTTTAGCTTGACCTTCCGACCTTCGACATGTAAGGTTGTGTTTACTTGAGCCTCAACAAAAATGAACAACTTCACGAACTTCAGATCCTCCAACCACTTGATTCTCTTTAGGTTGGTTTGAAGGTACGCAAACCGGTGGGCAGCTATGTAATAGATTCTTGAATCACCCGTCCATCTCCGTTCATCATATCAATCCTTCATCGATAATCTGAGGCATGCATCACGGTCATAAACATGACCTGGAACACCATAAACCTGTTCCATGCTTCATGACTCTGCAAGAAAGCATCGATAAGTAAGGAAATGTTCTTAACAGCGACATTTGCTTTATTTCATCTTATTAAGATTTCTTATAAAGATCGATCCTTCGTTGGTTCGCTCTGATACTAACTGTAATGTGTCCACCTGTTCCCTTTCATGACACGTCTTAGCAGCCCATTGGAAACAGGGTCCAGAAGGCTCCGCCCGACACTCCCATGGAATGTTACAGGGTTTGCGATCTAGATCTTTCCAAGTCTGCCACATAGCGGAAGTATTCTCGTCGTTCCCACTTAGGACCGACCTAAATCCGCGGGTTTCTCCAATTGGTCAAATTCCTAAAACGGCAGCTAGCGTCGAACCCCAGGCGCACTACTTTACGCAGAAATGTCAAGGTCAAAGCAAATTTATGCTGCACTTGGTTCAAGGAGAATGGGAAACAAGAGGGATGCAAGGCTCGACCTCTCTGCCCAAAGGGCATAGTCCCATTCCGTTCCCCTAAAACAGTATAAATCGGGATTCTAGTAACCTAAACACTAGGTCAGCGACCTTTCCTCTTCATTTCCTTTGAGAAGAGCTCCTTGATGTCTATTTCGTTTGAGAAAAGTTCACGGCCAACCGAGACCACCCATCCATAGGACGGGTGACCCATGGCCACATCCACCGCTTGAGAGCGGAATTTAGGTGACGGGAAGTACTTAAAAATAGCAAAAAATTATGAATATCAAGGGAAAAATATTCAATGTCAAAGGCAACGGCTCGATCTAGGACGATTTTAAGCGTCAAAGTGCTTTAAAGGTGCCCGAGCGACACTTGTTGATTTTTCATAATTTTTCAGACAGTCGTGCGGGTTGACACGAGCTACTGGCCAATGCGGGATGCTAAGCCGAACGCCCAAGATTTTTTAGAGCTCCATTCCGAGTCTGAACGGGAAAATGGCCAAGAAACCGGTCAAGATGCGAAGAGGTGGACAAAATTTGGCCAAAATGGGCAAGTGACCCTTGGGAGCCCAATTTTAAATGTTACATGAAAGTTTGATGTCTTGCATGAAGAAAAAACGTGGGGAGGGAGATGTCAGGATGCGCCCGATTTTTGCACCCAATCTTGGAGGAGGCATCATGCAGCTTGTGAGCAACCCACCCAATGGATCTTGGGCATTGATTCCCCTCTGGATGCAGACTCTATCGCCGCCTCTCGCCCGTCAAATGATGCTCTCTTTGAAGATCTCTGTTTTCATACTTTCTCTCTCCTCCCTCTCTCTCTTCTAAAGGCAAGTTCATGTGGGAAGAAGGAGGAAGAAGAAAGAATGGTGGAGGCTTGTCCGGCATGGATCGGATTGCTCCACGGGCTGGAAATGGTGATTGGTGATTGTGCTGGACATGAAGTGCTGCTGATTTTCAGATTTGCAGCCATGGACATGAAACCCAAAACACGCAAATAAGCAGTAATTCAAAATTTTCAAAGGAAATTTGAGATTTTATAGCTTTCGATTGATAAAATGTTGTTCATGTGGGCTAAAAATTGTGTACGTTGCTGTTTTTCATGAGTTCTTGCTAGTCATAATCAAAAAATCAGAAAAAATATGCATCTTGTGGTTCAAAATAACATGCTAAAACACGTAAAATATGAAAAATCAAGGGAAAATGATGGTTTTTTGGCATAAAAATGGGAAAGTAAATAGGAACACCAACTAAACTTTCATTTTTCTGCAAGAAGGAACTAAGGGCCACAGCCCATAACCTATTTTGAATTTTCAGTAATTAAAGAATGCAGAAAATAAGGGAAAATACAAGAAAAGGGTGGAAAAATCCTAAAAAATAGGGGAAAAATATATTTTGGGTTTCGAAAAATAAGGATAAATAAGAGCAATGTTTGTGAATGTTTGTGGGGACTGAAGCATGAGGATTTGCCTCAGTTCAACCCCACCTTCTTGTTCTAGTGTGTCTTTTTCCGTTTTTTCCACATAAAATGATGGTAAAATACCCTATAAATCTATCCAACGATGCAATATTTAAACGGGGAAGGGTAGAGGAGTTGAAATATGTCTAAATGCCATGTGAGATGATGGAAAAGTTGCTGATTTCTATGCATAGCATTTAGGATGGATGATAATTAAAATTAAGAGCTTAGTAGCACGAGGATCACCTCGGTGCTAGGCCCATGCAACGAAGCACGAACGGTAGTTGGAAACCATTAAAAGAATGTTTTTGCACTTGTGCACGATACTGTTTTGCTAAATGTTTGAGCACTAGGCATCCACCAAATGCATAGAGCATGAAAAGAATTTAGAAAATATCAGTGACCAGCTCCTGGACATGCATTGCAATTGGTTTATTGGAACCTGACCTACGATGAGAGGCAGTGAGGTACCCATGTTGTAGGCTAGTCGTGGGGTCTAGGGGAAAGAGAAGTAAGGACAATGGTACATTCCTGGACACGCTTATTTGGTACCTTGAGCGACTTTTGTGGGAAATGTTTAGATGTTGAGCGACGCATGGAGGGACCAATCCCCAAGGTGTAGGAGAGTCGCAGAGGGTCGACGGCATTCAGCCGTAGGAGGAACCCCATGTGTATGTGATTCGAGCCTTTTGGCTATGTGAAAGGGACTCCCTTTGAGGAGTAATATTGGGTTAGGATCAGTTGGACTACAACGTATTACAAACGCAATGTTTAGGAAAGCAGAGATTTTGATAGACGCTCCTAGCCGTGAGGCTGAGGGGTTATCTTGTGCGTAGTGACGAGGCCCGGCTAGTGCATGAGCCAGTGCCGGCCCGTTTTTAGGTCCATCAGTGGTGCGTCTGCCGGGAGCCGCTTAAAGTGGCGGTTCTCAAATCCTGGTTGTTTAGGGACCAATTAGCAATTTATGCCAAAGGATACTGAGATTGATCCGTTATTTATTGATAAGCATCGTTTAGCAGAAATCCAAAAGCAAGAGAGAGACGAAAGAGCTAGACGATGTGCTGAAATTGTTAGGAGATATTCCCCTAAGCGTAGCAGTGCTGAACCCTTATGAGGGAGTGGATCTAGTGGTCTTAGTACCACAAGCAGTAAGTTAGGGGAAGGTGGAAGCTCTAGTGCTCCCCTTCCTTCCATAATCCAGTCTATATCAAGTGCGGGAGGCGTAACCCCACCGTCCCCTATTCCTAGTGCAAATCCAATCCTCGTCATGGCGCAGCCTATTGCAATTCCAGCAGGGACAACGGATTTGCCGGCTCTAGGTTACCCGCTACCCATTTTTAATGGGTTAGTTGAGAAAGATGCGGAACTCCACATTAGGGAGTTTCAAAAGCTGATGTTTAACTGTCGCATTCAAGAGGAAGGACATTTAATGAAGTTCTTCAATATAACTCTCAAAGGAAGAGCCGCTATAGGGTATCATGGTTTAGAAGCCGGAACCATATTGAACATTGATGCATTTTATGGAGCTTTTCGAAGGGAGTTTGCCCCTGAAAGGGGTGGGCAATATTGGTTGCGTGTACTTAATGTGACCCGCCAAAAACCACACGAGGATATTCGTGCTTATGCGAAGAAGATAAAAGAGGTTTTCCGTAAGTTGGACACCTCTATTCCTATCCCCGCAGCTGCCCAATTACAATATTTTCTACATGGTTTGGACTTTAATATCCAATTGCAGTTGAGTAGTGTCCCCTTGGGGGATATAGATACTGCCATTACACGAGCACAAGAGGTGGAATCCCGACTACAAGCGGCCTATGCTTCTCGAGGCAATTCGAACATGGGTTTAGTATTGGGAAATAACGTGGCAATGACCAATGGCAGTAGTGGCCAAGGGATAGCGATGGCTAACCCTAATGGGAGAGGGAACATGATGCAGAATGTGCCTTTATTACCAGCTCCCCCTAGCATATCGATGCCTACGAGCAGTCAAATGGCTCCAAGTGGTGGAGGCCAGGCGGTCAATTCTAATGCTATGCCTGTGGCTCAACAACCTGTGCCTAATCGAATTGTTAGGCCGATGGAATGACATGGTAATGACCAAGGCTACGAGTCGAGTGCTTCCAATGTTCTTGGCAAGGTTAAGGAGATGATGAAGCATTATACCGACATGATTACGGAGCAGTATTGACAAATAGCCGTGGATGTCAACTTCCTTAAAAAACAACAAAATTTGATAGGAAGTAGATACCCAGAGGAGGGTGCACCTTCGAGGTTTAGTTGCAAATGGTGTGGCGGGCAGCACTATCCAAGAAATTGCCCAAATGTTAAGTGCGACGTTTGTGGAAAATCTGGCCATTTAGCAGCCACTTGCTGGAGTAAGATCAGTTCCCTCCAGCGAGGAAGTTGGCAACCAGGGCCTGTTAATCATCATGCCCAAGGAAATGATTCCCAGTGAGAGGACGGGCCTAAACAAATACTTCAACGACCAAAGACTACAGTGGAGGAGCTACCAAGTGGTAGTGGGGTTAGTTTGATTGAGGCTGTACATGTTAATGATGCTGAAACCTCTAATCTGCGAGCTGTCCTTACAAGAGGTCAAAAGGGTCGAGAGGCCGACAAGGATAAGCCTATCGACGGAAACCCTAAACAAGGCGACAAAGGAACGCAAGTTTTGGATCCTGCCATGGAAGGGGGACCTTTGAAGCCCGTAGAAAGTAAAGCCGATAAGGAACCACCAAAGAAGAAGGTGAAAGTTAAAAAGGAGGCATTAAAGCCGGTTCAGCGACCTAAAGAGCGGATGGTTTGGCGTGAAAAGCGAGCTCTATCAAACTATCATGAATTCGATTTAGCGAGCTCTCTTTGTGAAGTCAAGCTGGATGTGAACCTTTTACAGCTTATTAAGCTTTCCCCAGGAGTACGCAAGGAATTTAGAAAGATTTTACGTACCGGGTATATCGTAGAACCTTTGGGTATTGCGCGAGTTGGTGATGACTGGTTCGAGCATGCTGAGAAGCATTGCCCAAGGGTTGCAGCCTATGTCGATGGGATATTAGTAGATTATGCCATTGTCGACAGGGGATCATCGGTTAACATTATGAGTTCTGAACTGATGGAAAGGTTGGGTCTTGCGATTCAGAAAGATACCTCCACAATTCTCAGAATGGTAGATGATAGTTTGAGACAACCAAAAGGCTGCATTACTAAGGTCCATCTCACTGTTGCAAATGTAGAATGCCTGTTGGACTTTAGAGTGATTCATTTTGCAGGCCATCCAAGTTACCAAGTATTACTCGGACGACCTTGGATCTTGCAAGCGGACTGCCAAGTGGATATACCCGCCGGTCGACTAATATTCGGCAGAGGTGCCCAGCGTGTGGTGGTTGATGCTTATCCTGAGTCCCTGCAGAGTGAGAGAGCTCCTCTATCTTCTACAGAATTGGAGACATTAGAAGATTTATCTGACAGTGAGACATCATCGAGTGATGAGTCCAAAGAGGGATCCACCACGGAAGACATCTATCAGATCACTTTGAACGAGCCGATAGAGGGCCAAGATCGTATAAGAGATGCAGATGTTATCGAGCTCGACCTTGGTACGTCTGATGATTCACGGCCAATCAAATTAGGTTCTATGCTCAGCTCAGCAGAAAAAGAGGACTATGTGGCCTTGATCCAGGAATTCCGTGATATCTTTGCCTGGAGTTATGATGAGTTGAGAGGCATCCCTCCTAGTCTTGCTGTTTATACAATTCCGTTGAAAGAGGGCAGTCGTCCTGTACGGCAGAAAGTAAGGCGTATGCCTTTCGAACTGAGGGACGGGCTGTTTGAAGAGTTACAGAAGCTTCGAAAAGCGGGTTTGATTTTTCCTGTGCAACACACGGAATGGTGTTCACCAGTTGTGGTTAGAAAAAAGAAGAATAATCAAATCCGATTATGTGTAGACTTTAGGGAGCTGAATAAGCAGACAGTTAAGGACTACTACCCGTTGCCATTTATTGACCAGATTTTGGATCAATTAGCGGGTAGGGAAATATATTCGTTTATGGATTGCTTTGCAGGATATAACCAGATGGCAATTGCAAAAGAGGACAAGTTGAAAACAACTTTTATTACTGTATTTGGTACTTTTGCGTACCATGTGATGGCATTTGGTTTATGCAATGCGCCTGGTTCGTGGCAACGAACAGCAGATAAGACATTCGGTGACATATCCCGTGAAGAGTTGAAGGTGTTTATTGATGACTTAGGGGCTGCCACCATGAGAGAAAGGCAGTTGATCATTCTAGGAAAATGCTTTGAGCGTTGTAGACGATTTTGCATCGCCCTAAACCCACGGAAGTGTGTTTTTGGAGTACCTTATGGGCTGTTGGTGGGTCATGTGGTCAGTTCGGTGGGAATTGCGACAGACCCCGAGAAGGTTAAAATTATAGTTGCCATGGGTCCACCACGCACTCCGAAAGAGGTTCATAGCTTTCTGTCTTCGGTTGGTTACTATCGTAGATTCATCAACGCTTTAGCAGAAAGAACGTTGCCGCTTACAAATTTATTGTCCTTTAGCTATTCGTTTGTATGGGGTGACCCTTGTAAGGTAGCATTCGAGGATGTGAAACAAGAGCTAGCAAGAGCACGCGTTTTAAAAGCACTTAAAAGAGGTGAGGTGTTCTATATATTCTCAGAAGCCACCATGTATAGTATCAGCTGCTGCTGTTTAGCCCAAATTTGGGAAGAGAAGTAGTACCACCCAATTGCTTTTGCTAGCCGGAAGCTGGGGATATCCGAAATCAACTATACTTACATGGAGAAATTGTGTCTAGCGATGGTCTTTGGGACCAAGAAATTCAGGCATTACATTCTCTATGAGAAAGTCGTGCTTTATACGAAGGCGGAGGGGCTTCGATTATTGATGAATAAGCTACAGCCGCCTGATCGTCTAGCAAAGTGGTTGATCACTTTGTAGGAATTTGATTATGAAATCAGGAGTAAGCCACCAAGGTTGCAAGGCATCGTGGAATTTCTTGTGGACTTTGGGGAGCCGAAAGAATCTGTGGCTGAAGGTAGTGACATGGAGTTGTTATTTAAAATAGATACGGCATCTATTCCCTCCTGGTATGCTGCAATAACGCATTATTTATCAACGGGAGAGGCGGGATCTGAATTATCTAAAGCTGAGAGAAGGAAAATTAAGCAGCAAGCGTTAAAGTTTGCTTTGATCTCAGGTACATTATATCGGCAAGGGGTTGATTATATCTATCGCCGGTGTGTGATGCCTGACGAGGTGCCATTCATTTTGGAAGAGTGCCATGATTCTACTTGCGGTGGCCATTTTGCTGGACGGCTTATAGCACAAAAGGCTTTAAGAGCAGGTTATTGGTGGCCTGCCATCTTCCAGGATGCGTTTGCGTATGATAAGAGATGCGATATTTGCCAACGACATGATAGTCGAGAGAATAGGAAACGACCACTCACCCCTATTATGGCGATACTTCCATTTGAGAAGTGGGGAATAGACTTTGTGGGTCCTATTACTCCGTCGTTGACTACGCAAAAGAGGTACATCATTGTAGCAACCAACTACTTCACGAAGTGGTCAGAAGCACGTGCAACAAGGAAAGATGATGCTAAAGAAACTGCTAGTTTCCTTTTAGAGCAGATAATATGCCGGTTTGGTCCGCCGAAAGAATTAGTGTCGGTTCGCGGGACCCATTTCCTGAATAAGGTGATCAAAGGTTTGACAGAGATGTGGCAAATCAAGCATAGCAAGACAACCCCATATAACCCGCAAGCCAATGGGCAAGTTGAAAGCACCAACAAGCAGCTTGTGGGCATCCTGTCCAAAATTGTGTCGGAAAAGAAACGAGATTGGGATAAAAAGTTATACGTGGCAGTGTGGGCCTACAATACGACTTTCAAACGAGCCACTGGCCATACCCCGTTCAAGTTAGTATATGGGGAGGAGTGTGTCTTGCCTTTAGAAATTGAGCTGTCGATTATTCGGTTTGCCATCAATCATTCTTTGAGCGATGAAGACGCACTTTTTGAACGCTTGACGACACTGGCACATTTAGATGAGCTTAAGTTGCAGAGCTTATTGCACCAAGAAGTGGCAAAGCGTCGAATGAAGCAGTTACACGACATCAAAGCCAAGAAATACACCTTCAAGAAAGGACAGCTTGTTCTGTATTATGACGCACGACGAGAATTATTTCCAGGCAAGTTAGAGCCCAAATGGGATGGGCCCTATAGGATTGTTAGGATAAGAAAGAATAAATCCACAGTTTTGTTAGCTGACCTTGAGGGGATAGACTTTAAAAATAAGGTTAATCTTAATAAGATTAAACCTTATTATTTCTGATTGCACTAATGCTATGGCTGCCTTGCAGGTCTAGGCGAGATCGATCAAACATCTGCAAGGAAATCGTGATAAAGGTTGATGGGTCGTCTGATCCCTTATTTAGAACACCCATATTTGGAACAGAGGTATCATCAGGGAAAGCTCATCTAGTGGAGCAAAGGATACAAGGTGATTGAGCAAGAAGGCGGGACATTTATTTGGGAGATCAAGGTCTTCTGCCATCACTGCCTACAAATTTTGACGAGCATCCCTGTTGAATTCAATGATGATGGAGGGATGGAGCCTACAGTCCACCCGTTGAATATGCTAAATTTCGATTACCATAATTACGAGTAGAGTTCCGGATGGCGGGATATGTAAACCCTTTATGGACGTACACATTGTACTTTGATGGGGCGTCCAGGGGTCCATGTAAAAAAGGAAGTGTAGGAGTTGCCATCCGAGACCCCCGACGACTCATTGTCATGAAGTTAGTTGCTTATCTCGGGGCGAACTTTACCAATAATATGGCAGAATACAAAGCCCTGATTATGGGTTTGAATATTGTAAAGAAGGGTGGTATCCGTCAGTTATTGGTGAAAGGGGACTCTCAGTTGGTTTTAAATCAACTCAATGGGACATACATGGTACGAAACCCCATCCTTTGTATGTACCATCATACTGCCATAGCCCTACTAGACAAATTCGATAGAGTGTCTTTTCAGCTGATTCCACGAAATTGGAATCAGTTTGCCGATTCTTTGGCTAATTTTGTGTATGAAGAAGACCTCTTCTTTAATTGTGGCCCTTGTCCCGATATATCTATTGATGCTGAGGCAGGACCTGGTCGTTTGTGGGGTATGCTTTCTGAACATGCCCTCTTTGGCAGACGATGGTTGATTTGGGTGATGCAGAGGGTAAGCGAGACTCATCTGCCTTTATTATCTTGGACCCATAGACTGATTAGACGACATGTGATGCGAACACCTCTTGCAATATACGCAGGAGGGATAAGTCATAATCTAATGCACCTAGTTTAGGGCTACGAGCCTCTGTTCCCCTGGGAATAGTATGCTTTGATGTCTATCACAGTTGTTTCCAGGAGGATGTTATGCATAGTCATGTTTTGTTTCATTAGGCCAAGAGGGCTGATTCGGTTTTGTAGCAAAGTCATGTCTGATTTCATTAGGCCAAGAGGGCCATTTCCTGTCAAGATTGTGGGAGAGAAGGAAGGAGTCTCGCTTGAAGCTTTCTTGCTTGCACAATGGGGGAAGACACACAAGGGTGGAGGCTGAAAACAGTTTTCCTCTTCTTAGTTGTGTAAGCCAAAAGAACTCTTTTACAAAGAAATAGAAGAACCCTATATATGGGTCTCAAACCAAACTCAACTAACTAAGGTGGCATACTAACTGAGCCACGAACTAGAGTAGATAAGGATAGCTATCATGTAGCTATTATTCATGGGCGGTGTACCAACCGCGTCTGCAACAACTGACAAGTCGGTGACATAAATACACAACGGTCACCCTGGCGTATCACGAGTGGAGCTCGATATCTCAACACTCCCCCTCGAGCTCAATCCCAATTCCTGCACACCAAGCAGGTCTCTGAACTTGCGCAGCTTCTCTGCGCCCAATGCCTTCGTAAATATGTCAGCTACCTGATCCTCTGTGCTGACATAAACTAGATCAATAAGACCTAGTAAAACCCTCTCTCGCACATAGTGATAATGCACCTCAATGTGCTTTGTTCTAGCATGATAGACTGGGTTATTTGCCAAATGTATACTACTCATGTTGTCACAATAAATGACAACTGTCCCATCTGTAGACTGATGCATATCATAAAGTAGCTTATGCAACCAAGCTACCTCACATGCAGCCATTGCTGCACCCCTGTACTCCGCCTCTGTGCTCGACAAGGCAACTGTAGGCTGTTTCTTGCTGCTCCAAGTGACTGCAGCACTCCCAAAAGAGAACACATATCCACTGGTAGATCGTCTATCAGAAATACTACCAGCCCAATCAGCATCAGTGTATCCATGCAACTGTATCTGAACCCCAGTCTCATAAAATAGTCCATACTGCAATGTGGACTTCACATACCTGAGTATGCGTCTAGCCGCATCCAAATGCGGTTTCCTTGGAGCCTGCATAAACTGACTTACCAATCCAACAGCATAGCTCAAATCTGGCCTGGTAATAGTCATATAAATCAAACTTCCTACTATGCGTCTGTACATAGTAGGGTCTTCTAGAAGCTCACCGGCATCTGTGCTCAACTTCACATTCTGCTCCAAAGGAACTGAAATAGGCTTACAGCCTGTCATCCCATATTTGGACAGCATGTCCAATCCATACTGCCTCTGCAAGAGCTGTATCCCACTTGGTGATCTAATCACCTCAATGCCCAAGAAATAACGCAGCTCTCCCAAATCCTTCATCTCAAACTTCTGCTTCAATAGCATTTTCACATGAAGGATATCTTCATCACTGTCACCTGTCATAATCAAATCATCAACATAAATGACAAGCAGCATAATACCTTTCTCTGTTTTTCTCACATAAAGTGAGAAATCTGCCTTGGAAATCTGAAAGCCAATAGTGACAAGATACTGTCCTATCTTGTCAGACCATGCTCTAGGTGCTTGCTTCAAACCATACAAAGCTTTCTTCAACCTGCAAACAAACTCAGGATGAACAGCATGCACATAACCTGGTGGCTGCTCCATATAGACCTCTTCTTGCAAATCACCATGCAAGAAGGCATTCTTTACATCCATCTGATGTAAAGACCATCCCTTTGATGCAGCCATAGCAATGACTGCTCTTACGGTTGCCATCCTTGCAACCGGACTGAATGTTTCTTCATAGTCAATTCCATATGTTTGTGCATACCCCTTGACTACTAATCTTGCCTTGTATCTGTTCACAGAACCATCTGCATTGTGTTTCACCTTATAAACCCACTTACAGCCAATTGCATTTTTACCTTTAGGCAAAGGTACCAATTCCCATGTAGCATTTGCTTCCAAGGCATCCATTTCTTCATCCATGGCTTTCTCCCATTTTTCTTTTCCCATGGCTTGCTCAAAAGAAGTGGGTTCTGGTTCTTGTATCACCTTGACCATATATGCATAGTGAATGGCTGTAAATCCATCATATTTCAGCCTATCCACAGGATACCTAACTCTGGTAGACCTGCGCAAAGTGGGTTCACTCCCAGGTGCTCTCAAAACATCCCTGGTCTTCCTTACTCCAGGTGTAACAATAGAAGGAATACCCAACTCATCATCAATGCTCTGTTCTGAGCCACTGGATTCACCATCCACATAAGAGTGACCTGCATTCACATCAAACATGGGCTGATCAACCTTCTCTTTTCCTTTTCGTGATACCTGCATACCACTATCTGCATTACTTTGAGAAGAATCTCCTGATCTCAATCTGCCTGTCCATGGCGAAGAATGTGAACCAGTGCTAGAGGACGTTCCAGGTCCACTAATGTTTTGTGACTGCTGCTGTGAATTCTGTGCAGCATTACCATTTTGTGCATCTACATCATCAATCACATTTACTGGTTTATACCAGCTACTCATCTCATCAAAAACAACATCTCTGCTCACTGTAAACTTACGAGTAGAAGGGTTATAGCATCTATACCCTTTTTGCTGCAGAGAGTAACCAATAAAGATGCACTTCTCAGCTTTTGGATCCAACTTGGATCTCAACTCATCTGGCACATGTACATAGGCAATGCAACCAAAAATTTTCAAATGAGAAATATCTGGTTTCCTACCAGTATACCTCTCCTCTGGAGTCATTCCATGTATTGCTGCAGTGGGAGTCCTGTTCATTATGTAGACTGCTGTAGCAACTGCTTCAGCCCAATAAAAATCTGGCAAGTCTTTTTCATTGAGCATGGCACGAGATACCTCTCCAATATGCCTGTTTTTTCTTTCTGCAATTCCATTTTGTTGTGGGGTATGACTGCATGAATATTGCTGCTTTATGCCATGCTCCTGCAGGAACCTTGCAAACTCATTTGAGAGGTACTCTCCCCCTCCATCTGACCTTAGGCATTTTATCTGCAAGCCTGTTTCTTTTTCAACCATAGCTTTAAGAGTTTTGAAATGCCCAAAAACTTCTCTTTTCTTTTTCTTAAAATACACCCAAACTTTTCTGCTATAGTCATCAATAAAACTGACAAAATAATGACAGCCTCCAAGAGATGCAGCTTTAGTTGTCCACACATCAGAGTGGATTAATTCCAATGGCTTCTTACTCTCTTGAACATGTCTAGGAAATGGTTTCCTTGCCTGTTTTCCAAACTGACAGGCTTCACATACCTTATGCATTTCTGCAACCTTGAATTTGGGCAATCCTGCAACAATATTTTAGGCCTGCATTGATTTAAGTCGCTGTACATTAACATGACCAATGCGTTTATGCCAGATATCAATATCTGCAACTACACCGGTCCCATGTGCAAACATTGCTGCAGTCAATTCAGACATGTCTGCATCCAATGTAAACATTCTGCCCTTCTTCTTTCCTTTTGCTATCAAGCGACCTTTATTTTTCATATCCTCAACAAAGCATCCATGAGGATTAAATCTGACCTGCAAGCCCTGTTCAACCATTTGACCAACAGAAACCAGATTCTTGGTGATATTCGGGACATGAAATACATCGGACAGGTATTTCTTTTTCCCATCCTGCATAGACAAGGGAATTTTTCCAATCTGCACAATAGGATGTGCAGTGTCATCACCAGTCTCCACAAATCCTGGTTTTTCCATTTTCCTTGCATCCTCCATCCATTCTGCATGACCTGTCATGTGGTTTGATGCACCTGAGTCAACATACCATACATCATTGCTTTCTTCTGCACTTGTCACAGAATTGTTCATGTGCTGCACCATAAACAGATGCTCATTTCTGTCATCACCCTGTCTACTAGAGGATGCATAATTTCCTTGTTGCAGTTTTCCATTCATGATGTCATTCTGCTTTTTATAGCAGTCTTTAGCCATATGACCCATTTTACCACAGTAGTAGCATTCAACATTACTGTTTGCATTTTGACCTCTTTGCCATCCACCACGACCTCTTTGGCTCCCCCTGCCTCTAGAGTTACCACGTCCTCCTCCATAGGACTGGTTTTCTTGAGTTTGCTGCATATTCTGATTTCTACCACGGCCTCCAAATCGGCCTCCTCTACCTCTGCCTCTACCTCTTCCAGCATTTGAGTAGAAGACAGCTTCTTTTGAAGTTCCTCCTGAAGAAGATGCACCACCATTTCTTTGCTCCTCAGAAATTAGAAGAGCAATCAGCTCCTCAAAATCAGGAAATCTTTCACGAACTGAAATGGATGTCCGAAACTGTGCATAATCCTTTCCTAGACCATTCAAGGTCACAAAAACTAAATCATCATCTTCCACTGGCGACCCAATGGAAGCAAGTGCATCTGCAATCTTCTTCACCTTCATGTGGTAGTCGTTGATGCTCATACTTTCTCTTTGCACATTATGCAACTCTTGCTTGAGCTGCATTTTCCTGGCTTGCGTATTTGTGCTGTACATTTTTGACAAAGTATCCCATGCCTCCTTTGGCGTACTTGCATCCTGAATATGCACAATCATAGAGTCTGAAATGCTGATTGACAGCCAGTACATAACTTTCCTGGCTCTCTCATGCCATGCTTTGAATGCCTGCATTTGCTGTTGATTGGGAACATCAGGAAGAACTGGTTCTTCTTCATTTCCTGCAACAAATTCCCAATATCCTTTTCCCATAAGGAAATTCGTCATTCTAAACTTCCATGCCTGGAAGTTGTTCTTGTCAAGCTTTTCAGTTACAATCTGTGAAAGAGAGTCAGACGCCATTACAGAACGCTGCAAAAAATTCTGTCACTACAAAAACTCAGCTTCACCCTCACAAGGGCAAATCTGCAAAACTGGCGAAAGTGGTATTTGACCACACAGTCACTTCCTAGTGACGATTTTGCATAAACAGGAACCAAGGATAATTCTGAAACTCCCAATGTCTCTGCGCACAAGCATACGATGCAATTTCTACAGTAACTTTTCACCGACCTGTAGAACAGTGGCTGCACAGCATAAACCTGAGCCTTTTCCTGAGTGCGTGCAGAAAACTTCCGTCTGCAAAACAGGCCCCGAAATGGCCTCAAATCAAAAAAACAAGGTCGCCAAGAGCTAAAGCTATCTCCCGCAGCATATACTGCCCTCTTGCTTCACCGCGAAGGGCGTCTCAACCTGAGACAATGCACTCCTGCAATTTCCGGCTGTGCTACCTGCAGAGATCTGCTCCCAAAACAGAAAATGAAAGCAACACTGCTCCTCTTACCAGACCACCGCGAGCTTGGCTTGCTTTCTTGAGCTCCTTACCACGAACAAGGCTCTGATACCATGTCAAGATTGTGGGAGAGAAGGAAGGAGTCTCGCTTGAAGCTTTCTTGCTTGCACAATGGGGGAAGACACACAAGGGTGGAGGCTGAAAACAGTTTTCCTCTTCTTAGTTGTGTAAGCCAAAAGAACTCTTTTACAAAGAAATAGAAGAACCCTATATATGGGTCTCAAACCAAACTCAACTAACTAAGGTGGCATACTAACTGAGCCACGAACTAGAGTAGATAAGGATAGCTATCATGTAGTTAGTATTCATGGGCGGTGTACCAACCGCGTCTGCAACAACTGACAAGTCGGTGACATAAATACACAACGGTCACCCTGGCGTATCACGAGTGGAGCTCGATATCTCAACATTTTCCTGACTAGTGCGGGTGCGTTTAATCGGGTTTTTGTTTTAAGTGTTGTGCTGGATAGATTTCGTGGTTCATGGACTTTGGTGGAGCCTGGAGGAGCCTTTACTGCGATGGAAGCTTCTTGTGGCCAATCCAGGTAATACCTCTCCTTTACGAGTACCTTTCTTTCCTGTTATATGTGTATTTGTACTTGTCGAGGGGATACATTTTTGTTGGGGACCGGCCACCAAGGCATGAAGTCCCAGGTTTAGGCTAAGTATGTTTGAGGGCGGTCGGAGTAGTCATTGCCTCCTGTAAAGACATTGTCAGGCATCGAATGACCTGTTTTAGAAGGAAGTCTTAGTGGCCCTGTTCTGCTAGCCTGCTAGGCAGCCGTTCTAGGAGTTCTTGTTAGTAGTGAGGCAGTTAGAGAAGCCTGCCAGAAGTTAATAATGATGATGCTAAGAAACCCTGTACATCCGTTAAGATGACTATAAATACGAAGGTGTGTAAAAAGGGGTTCTAACCCCTATCAAAGAAAAGAAAAGGAATGAAAATATATAAGCAGTTGATCATTGCCTTGCGAGGGCCTGGTAGGTTCCTGGGGACGAGTCCGACCCGGGGCCGATACCTTATCTTCCTAGGGGTGGCTTCTTGCTGGAAAAAATGACAAAACAAGGAAGGTTCGAGCGAAAATAAAAGTGAGCATTCGAAAAGGATTAAGTGTCGCCTTGTGAGGGCTTGGTAGGTTCTTGGGTGCCGAGACAGGTCCTGAGACCGATGCCCTGTTCTCCTTGGGTCACTATGCTCAGCTCCCTCCTTTTTACATGCCTCAGTATGTTCATCCAATACAAACCCGAAAAGAAGACATGTACTGAAAGAAAATACTTCTTGATCAGGCTATAGGAGTCCTCGCCTTGTAGGAGCTCCTAGTTGTGTTGTCTTTAGTTGGTAAGTAGTTCAGACTACCGTTGAGGGCAACCTCTTTGACAGTTCTTTTTAGTTTGGCTGTGTTGGAGCAGTTGGTTAGTGACTCGCTTCGAATCTTCTATTAGATGATGCTAGGCCTACTCCTTGTGGATGTCATGCATTGGTTCTACCCAGGGGTAGGGGGAGCATTGTGCTGAGTTTTATTATATATTTATTTTGTATCAGTTTGATCCTTCTTTGGTTGTTTATGTGCAGATATGTTCATGGATTCGACGGGCTGAGTCACCCTATCCCGTGGTCGCCAATGAGAGTGGAATTTAGGTGACGGAAAGTGCTTAAAAATAGCAGAAAAATATGAATATCAAGGGAAAAATATTCAATGTCAAAGGCGGCGGCTCGATCAGGACGATTTTAAGCGTCAAAGTGCTTTAAAGGTGCCCGAGCGACACTTTTTGATTTTTCATAATTTTTTAGACAGTCGTGCGGGTTGACACGAGCTACTGGCCAATGCGGGATGCTAAGCCGGACGCCCAGGATTTTTCAGAGCTCGATTCCGAGTCCGGACGGGGAAATGGCCAAGAAACCGATCAAGATGCGAAGAGGTGGACAAAATTTGGCCAAAATGGGCAAGTGACCCTTGGGAGCCCAATTTTAAATGTCACATGAAAGTTTGATGTCTTGCATGAAGAAAAAACGTGGGGAGGAAGATGTCAGGATGCGCCCGATTTTTGCGCCCAATCTTGGAGGAGGCATCATGCAGCTTGTGAGCAACCCACCCAATGGATCTTGGGAATTGATTCCCCTCTGGATGCAGACTCTATCGCCGCCTCTCGCCCGTCAAATGATGCTCTCTTTGAAGATCTCTGTTTTCAGACTTTCTCTCTCCTCCCTCTCTCTCTTCTAAAGGCAAGTTCATGTGGGAAGAAGGAGGAAGAAGAAAGAATGGTGGAGGCTTGTCCGGCATGGATCGGATTGCTCCACAGGCTGGAAATGGTGATTGGTGATTGTGCTGGACATAAAGTGCTGCTGATTTTTAGATTTGCAGCCATGGACATGACACCCGAAACACGCAAATAAGCGGTAATTCAAAATTTTCAAAGGAAATTTGAGATTTTATAGCTTTCGATTGATAAAATGTTGTTCATGTGGGCTAAAAATTGTGTATGTTGCTGTTTTTCATGAGTTCTTGCTAGTCATAATCAAAAAATCAGAAAAAATATGCATCTTGTGGTTCAAAATAACATGCTAAAACACGTAAAATATGAAAAATCAAGGGAAAATGATGGTTTTTTGGCATAAAAATGGGAAAGTAAATAGGAACACCAACTAAACTTTCATTTTTCTGCAAGAAGGAACTAAGGGCCACAGCCCATAACCTATTTTGAATTTTCAGTAATTAAAGAATGCAGAAAATAAGGGAAAATACAAGAAAAGGGTGGAAAAATCCTAAAAAATAGGGGAAAAATATATTTTGGGTTTCGAAAAATAAGGATAAATAAGAGCAATGTTTGTGAATGTTTGTGGGGACTGAAGCATGAGGATTTGCCTCAGTTCAACCCCACCTTCTTGTTCTAGTGTGTCTTTTTCCGTTTTTTCCACATAAAATGATGGTAAAATACCCTATAAATCTATCCAATGATGCAATATTTAAACGGGGAAGGGTAGAGGAGTTGAAATATGTCTAAATGTCGTGTGAGATGATGGGAAAGTTGCTGATTTCTATGCATAGCATTTAGGACGGATGATAATTAAAATTAAGAGCTTAGTAGCACGAGGATCACCTCGGTGCTAGGCCCATGCAACGAAGCACGAACGGTAGTTGGAAACCATTAAAAGAATGTTTTTGCACTTGTGCACGATACTGTTTTGCTAAATGTTTGAGCACTAGGCATCCACCAAATGCATAGAGCATGAAAAGAATTTAGAAAATATCAGTGACCAGCTCCTGGACATGCATTGCAATTGGTTTATTGGAACCTGACCTACGATGAGAGGCAGTGAGGTACCCATGTTGTAGGCTAGTCGTGGGGTCTAGGGGAAAGAGAAGTAAGGACAATGGTACATTCCTGGACACGCTTATTTGGTACCTTGAGCGACTTTTGTGGGAAATGTTTAGATGTTGAGCGACGCATCGAGGGGCCAATCCCCAAGGTATAGGAGAGTCGCAGAGGGTCGACGGCATTCAGCCGTAGGAGGAACCCCATGTATATGTGATTCGAGCCTTTTGGCTATGTGAAAGGGACTCCCTTTGAGAAGTAATATTGGGTTAGGATCAGTTGGACTACAACGTATTACAAACGCAATGTTTAGGAAGGCAGAGATTTTGATAGACACTCCTAGCCGTGAGGCCGAGGGGTTGTCTTGTGCATAGTGACGAGGCCCGGCTAGTGCATGAGCCAGTGCCGGCCCGTTTTTAGGTCCATCACCGCTCTTTCCTCAAGGTTTCTTTATTTGTCTAATTACCTACCACATTTAGTTGGACATGCATCAAGCAGCTTCCTTAATTAGCCAATTAGACACCGATTCCTTCACGTAATCTTAGCACTTGACATAGAAAAACAATGTCCAACAAGTTCCTTTTTCAACAGGTTATCTTATTTATCTTTGGAATACATCCATATAATCCAGCCCATAGGCTAATCTATAATCCGCCCGGAGGCTATCCATAATCCACCCGAAGGCTATCCAGCAATCCACAGGGATTACTAATCCAAGATTCCGCCCGTAGACTAGTATGTGGGCCTCAATATCCAATCCCGAGTCGCGTTGGCCTCTTGTGCAGGGCCCGGAAGGCAAGGGATTTATGGCCAAAGCCCCCCTAGCACCCAAGCGTCCTCCTACACCAAGTAGCACCCAACAGAGAGACCTCTCGCGGCGGGTTCAGTCCACGTTCCTGGCGCGGCTAACAACCCCCTTGGTTAGGGTCAAGCAGACAGTCGGGGGTAACTGATGCTGCCTCTCCTTTCATGCCTTCAACCTGAAGCATTAATTAACTTTTCATCTTTTAGTTCCTTGAGCAAACAATGCAAACAGTGCTCCTAAACTGTTACAAGCACAATCAATCCCGTGGTCGTTTATTTGGCCAACTGCTAAGGAGTGAAACCTTATCTCCGAAATGCATCCAGCATTCGATCCGGGATCAACTACAACTTGGCAAGATCCCCAAGGGTCTATTTGTTTACCCTTTTGTCCTTGGGTTAGGGTCATACCCCCTCAACCCAACTTAACCAGCACCTTAGGTTTCATAAATTAACAGTAAGTCCTAGTGACCATGTCGCTCTAACTTGATTGTTCCTTTGCTTCCAAGCAAATACTTAACTTCCCTTAACTTGGCAATTTTCCCCAAGAAAGATGATGTAATAGGATGACTACTCATCCTCTTGCAAGTTAAACTTGGGCAAGAACCTGCCAACCTCATTCCAAGGAATGGCAAATCTCTCTTGTGATCAAACCACAAGACCATGCGACGGATCATTTCACCCATTGAACGGTGTTTCCTGGTCAAGGAATTATGTTTAGACAAGAAGCAGGGTTTAGAGTGTCTTCTTACCCAACCCAATCCTAATTGCACTAGGCCATCCTAGGGATTCCAAACTCAAACCGAGTTTTAACATTAAGTCGTTCGATCCTTAGGGTAGAGACCCTAGATCGTTATTGGCATGAGCGTCTAATTGACCCAAACATTCCGTGAATGTGGATAGGACCTTTGGGTTTGAGGGTTTCGACTTGGCAACAAGTGTGAAACTAGGCCAAATCCTTAACGTTCCCTTGCGGGTTAGGTGATTTAGATAATTCGAACTACTTGTCTTGCGACAAGGACAAGCCTTTCCTAGAGATGATAAACTTGATCTAAAGGAGAACAATAGTTGCAAAATGTCACAATACATGTAAACATATGATTCATTGCTTCTACGTACCACTAGATTCGCAATAACCCTATTCTTTCTTGCTAAAAGTCAAAATGCATGATAATTTGCAGAATAACTTTCATAGGGCCTTCTAGGACTTACATCAAAGAATCATGCCTGCAACCTTTTTGTCTAGGCATTTGAGTTTCATGCTTTGACAAGCCATGCAATCCTTTCTAAATGCCACTCGATGAAATGAAATTTACGCACGACAAATGTGCAACATGCAACCCTTTCCTAACTACAATGTAGTTAATGAAGTTCATGCAAAGTAAATATTGTAGGACTAGTACGGGTGTTAATGACTTTTCCTAATGAATCATTACAAGGAAGATATTGCCTAAAATGCGACATTTGCTTATTCCTTCCATGTCCAATCAAAAATGCACTTAACAATTTCATTCCTTTGCCCTAAGTAATAGGCATTTAGACTCATTATTTTGGAAATGCACCAAAATAGCAATACGCAGCTAATCTCCTAAGACGGACAACTCTGGAAATGCAAATGATCCAATTGCGTGACATGCATCATTCCTTATCTATCGTTCAAAGAGATAATTTATCAAATGTACTTTTATCACTATTACTTGAACTAACGATAAGTGATAAATGCATTATCCCTATGCTAGGTGAATTAGAAACATGCATAAGTGCTTTAAAGCCTTTCTTTATGTGGAAAATAAATTCGTGGAACCTGGGTTTGTGGATCCGCGGTGATGTCCACGTGAATGTTAGGGGAAGAACCTCCCGCAAGCGCGCCTTGCGACTTCTTGGGAGCCATCATTGAGGACTTGAACTCCGCGGATTACCCTCACTTCTACGCGTTCTTCGAACATCCTCAAGATTTTGCCTTCTCCCTCGTACGCAGGAGATTCCTTCACAGAATTGCGGATCTTTAAAAAACCCGGGGCTTGTGGGATTTGGGCTTATGGGAAGGCTTGTGGGAATGGAGGTTTAGGAGAAGGCTTGTGGGAATGGAGCTTTACGAGCCTCTTTTAAAACCCAGGGAAGGGCACACAAGAACAAGGCCCAAAGGCCTTATCCTTTAGAAGCTTCCTAGAGAAGCTTCTAAGAGGCTTCTGACTTTCCAAGACCCACATGGAAGAGAGGAAGGAAATGATTGGGGGAAAAATCAGCACCGTCAGGGGGGGTTTATGATGGAATGGTGGCGGCCTGGCGAACTGGGGGTGGCAATGGCTGCATCGACAGCAGTAGGTGTGAGTGGCGGCGATCACGGTGGTGGTATAGCAAGCAGCGGCAGTAGCATTTCTTCCTCTCCCTTCAATCCTTCAGCATGGCGGCCGTTCATCTGATCCTCCTCCGTCCCTCCAATCCAAAGCTAAGGGGGGGTTTTTATAGCTTAAGGGGGGGGAGAGGGAAGCCACCACGTGGCTGGTGCATGGCTCTCCCCCCATACACCATCTTCACCACATCACCTCCTTCTCCCATTCCCTTCCCTCCAGCCATGCATCGGCTGGGGGAATTTTAAAAAAAATTGCTTAATTTGCATCATTATCTATTTCGCCCCCTTCCAAAAGGGTGTTTCCCCACGGTTATGCAGTCTTGAACTCCCGGGCTGGATTTCACAATGCAGAGGCCTCATTTTTGCACGTGCGGGGTACGGATTAAGCTGCCAGTAATTACGATGCGGTAGATAACCTGGCATAGATTTTACACGGCGTGCGGGAAGTCAAGTTCAACAATATTTCTGAGCGCAAATATTACACTTAGATAGCATCCAAAACTAGAAGCAATGGATTGAAGAATAAATGGAGCAAGGGGTATGGGTAGCTTATCTACACGATCATGATGGAGTAACTCAAATACCCAGTCTCACACTACACCTGGATATGCATTTGGTCTTGGAAGTAGCATGGTCAATTGGAGTAGTAAAAAACAATCTATTATAGCTCTCTCAAGTACAAAAGCATAATACAAGGGTGCGGCATTAGCTGCGTGTGAGGTTGCTTGGCTGGTTAAGTTGATAAATGACTTGGGGATTCATGTGGACAAACCAGACAAGCTATATTGTGATAACATGAGTATAGTGCTTCTGGAAAGCAATCCAGTTTATCATGCCAGGTCAAAGCACATAGAGATACATTACCATTTCATTAGAGAAATGGTGCTTGGAGGTAGGATAGACCTCATATATGTGAAGATTGAAGACCAAGTGGCAGATATATTTACCAAATCCCTTGGTAGAGATAAGCTCACTCATTTTAGATCGTTGCTTGGGATACAAGAAGTGACTTGAGTTTGAGGGAGAGTGTAGTGACTTGAGCTTGAGGGAGAGTGTTGAGATATGCAAGCTTAGTCTACCAACCACCTGCCAGCTATATCCAATAGTAGATTAGATGGATGGCATGTGTGTGTAACAAAGTGGGTCAGACTTAGCTGGTACAATTAGACTAAGTCTCTTTACACTACTTGACTTAGGTTATAGTACATTGTACTTTTTGTTACTCACTAACAGAAAGTGTGATGAATAATGAAGAACAAGAACATTGAGAGCCATATGTTCTCTGTTGCCCCTATCTCTCTCTCATCTTTCTAATTCTACCACCAATATGATATAGCTTAACATGAGCTACATACATTGGGTTTATTTTATACACTATCCGTGGATAATGTCCTAATAAGTAAGGATATATTTTCAAGATATATGTTGATTATTATAGAGCATAAACATATATGACTATTTACATGCTTCAATGAACAATCCCAATTAAGAGCATGATCACATTCTTGACATTTCACACATTAGGTGCAAAGCACCTCGTAATTTGCATGTAAAGCACATAATTATTTCTTTTGTGAGCAAAGGGAAGCAATTGTGTCCCTTCACTCACAAAAATGCAAAGCAAATGAGGCAAAACCTCATGAGCTTTGCAAGTTCACAAACTGTGCAATGCACAGTTAGCGGCAACACTGACCAGACTAGCTGAATCTAAAATTAGAATCTAAGACTAGCTTTCATTTTTATTATTAACTCAACTTTATATTGTTTTTCATCAAGTTTCATAACTTAGTAGAGATGGGGTTTAGAGTATGTTCACTATGTTGGAGAGAGGACTTGATGCAATACTTGCATTCTACACCTCCTTCACTTTCTAGATCTCACCATCGCAGCTCCCTAAGTTCTCCGTGATAGTGACATGGTCTTCTTCATTGCCATCTTCCTTCAAGCTCCCTAAGCCAATGATGAGCAAGGATCCCTTGGCCTTGTGAACCAAGGGCAAGCAATCGTAATATATGTTCATTTCTTCCCTGCAAAATTGTGCATGCAATCAAGCATAGGATACAATACCTCTAACAACCTCATCCAAGTCTAGATGGCCAACAGATGGGTGGTAGCACCAAATAATATAAATCAATGGCAACCCATCTATTTCCCAGTTGCAGTCTCACAAAATGTGAAGAAATTTGGTCACGGTGATAGAGAAAGGGAAGCGTCACCATTGCCTTTACCTAGCTTCATTTGTATTTGCATGGACCATAACTCATCATATAGATAGATCATTATCCTTTGATACCACTATTGCATCATCCCCCAAGCTAGGTTTTGCAATGGTACTTGCATTACTAGACAATATTGATGTAAGCAATTGCAAATGCTCTCTCTTACACAAATGAATATATCCAACATGTCCAATGCATGATCAACTATCCATTGATCCCCTACAGGTGCTCTCTCTTGCACAAATGTACACATCCAATATGTTTAGCTACTTCTTGGTACAGTGCATGATCAACTATCCAAATTGATCCCAAGCAATTATTTGTGTTGCAAGGCCAAGAATAACCTGATCTATTATGTTCATCAATCTCCTCAACCTAGACTTTCTATTTTGTAGAAATTACAATGGTCACTAACTCTTTTCTTTTCTTGATCAGAATTAATAGGCAAATCTCTCATTTTTCTCTCTTATTTCCAATGTTTATGGAAATCCAATGTTTCTCTCACCCACTTGAAAAGGACATTCATGGCATGCACGAGTAGGTTGACATTCATGTAGAGTGCAGCAACCAATTAGCAATCCCAAACAAGCCAACATCAATGAGTACATGCCTAAGGGCCACATGGAAACCACTCATGAAGAAGACTCCTTCATTTACCGAAGATGAGAAAACATATGTGAGGGCTATTACTGTGTAGGGTAATTTGCAATCTACCCACATATCTCTTTATAAACACTATGCTTATTATGATGGCAATCCATCTCTATCCTTTGACAAAGAATTACTTGATTCTTTTGCAGTGTGTTCTCTCAAATGTGTTTTCAAAGTGCATCCTAGCTCACAACCCATGAGCTAGGATATGTCATAATATGAGCTACATACATTGGGTTTATTTTATACACTATGCTTGGATAATGTCCTAATAAGATAAGTTAGAATATACTTTGAAGACATATGTTGCTTATTAGAGTGCACAAATGTATACAACTATTTGCATGTTTCGATGAACAATAGCCTAATCACATTCTTCGCATTTCACGCATTAGGTGCAAAGCACCTCATTCTTTGCATGTGAAGCACACAATTTTGTCTTTTGTGAGCAATGGGAAGGCAAAGCCTCTTGAGCTTTGCAAGTTCACAAACCATGTAATGCTGATTATCAGCAATGTTGTTTATCAACAACGTTGGTCAAACTAGCTAGTAAATCTAAAACTGGAATCTAAGACTAGCTTTCCTTTTCAATTGTTAACTCAAATTTATATTGTATTTCATTGAGCTCAATAACTTGGCAGATATGGGTTTTAGAGTATGTTCACTATGTTGAATAGAGGACTTGATGCAATACTCGCATTCATAGCCAATCATATTTCGTGAAAACCATTGTGGATGACAAGTATACTATTCAATGTATTGAGAACCTTCAATGGGCTCCAATTCCCTCCTCTTGATCCCTCTCCACACAATATGCAACCTGACAACCCACACGCAAGCAAGAGAGAGAGAGAGAGAGAGAGAGAGAGAGAGAGAGAGAGAGAGAGAGAGAGAGAGAGAGAGAGAGAGAGAGAGAGAGAGAGAGAGAGAGAGAGAGAGAGAGAGAGAGAGAGAGAGAGAGGCCCTCGCATTCTTAAGCTCATAGAAGCTCTCACATTCTTAAGCTCATAGATGCTCTCAGACAAGGAGGCAAAGCTCAGTCACTCTCAAGCTCTAGCTATGAAGGGTACATGAGAAAAGGCAATAGAGAGAGAGAGATAGACACAAGTTTGTACACAACATACCTAAGTCTACATTAGACAAGTTTCCACTATATAAATCTACGATATCAATTAAGGTCCCTTTAGGTCATTCATGTTTGTTACAATGTTTGGCTTAAGCTAATCCTTCACATTATTTTGCGAAACTTTAAAAATTTTCACAACAGGAACCCAATGCTCTGAAATACAAAGAATGTTTTTCATAGTTCTGCAAATCTCAAAGATCAAAAATCTAAATTGGCAAAAAGTATTTCCTCACACATGTGGCTCTTGCATTTTCCCCAACTTTCTCTTTTAAAGGCTTCCTTGGCTCCATCTTATGCTTTCTTTCTCAAGCTGGCACTTTATACTATTTGATAGCTCCAACACATTCACTTTATGTTTTTCCTCCTTGCCATGTAGATGATTAACTTCAATGATGTCAAGGTAGTCATGTTGCTCTTTATTGGCACCACAATTTAGGTTAAAATTGTTAAAATATTAACATATGTCTTATCTTATGGGTGGTTCACATATGGAAAACTTTCCAATTTTTACTTTCTTTCATGTAACTTGTTTTGCATTCTACGAGCATATATCACTATTTTCTTTGGTCTATTATTGCTAAATGACATTGCAATATAGATGGGGTGTCCATGATAGTGTAGCCTTCATAGTAAGTAGTAAGAACCTCCTTCCTCCTCCTCTCCAATGCAAGAGCATGCTAATGCTAAATATAATCCCTATCCCCCTTTCAATAGTTCATGCCAAGTCCATTATATTCATCTACTTTTCAAATTAGGAGTCAAAGTCCACATAGACCATCTACTACTCCATAAGCCCTTTCCAATGGCCAAAGTAAGGAGCCTACCAAGGTTGTGTGACCATGATGACTTCATATCCAAACATCTCCCCACACTACTTACATGGAACTACATGAGATGAGTCTTTTGACAAATGTTTTTGTTGATGCTGATTACTTCACATCTCCTTTGTGTTGAACCATTGCAATTGTTAACTCTAGAACACTTGCCCAAATATACATAAGAGAACCAAAGACCGCTTAAGCGACGAGAAAGACGTGTTTGTAACCACAAGATGCTAACCTAATGCTTTGCTACTCACACTCATAGATGCGAGGTCATGGGATCAAGTCTTGGTAGGTGCATCAATGGTTATACCCCTATATTCCCGTGGGGGATTTGTGAAACCAATGATTCTCCTTAGCACAAATCCTAAAGTGGATAATCCCAATGAGATTGAATTGTGAGCTATCCTATTTGCACGTAAGAATAAGGCTAATATGGCTCTTGCCCACTCTCAACTTATACTTCGAAGGAGGCACCCCCCTTTATGGGTGATCTAGTGTCTTATTGCAAAAATAGGACATGCTTATTCTCTCCCTTCAACCAAAATCAAGTGCTAACATCACACCCATGTAATAACAACGTGCAAAACCTACAATGTAATTGAAACAAATTGCTAGAGTAAGTGCCGTGCAAGCTTCAAAATTACAAGTTCTATGCAACAAAAATTTCAAATCCAATAGTTGGTCTATTCATGATATGAATATTCAAAATTGCTGTGGAAAGGGATAGAACCTTCGTCATGAGACGACTCTCAAAATGAGCAATTATTCAATTTTCAGTAGTTGGTATTTCAGACTACCCATCATTTGACTCATGTCACCATTTGACTTCTCTCTATTTGATACCTCCAACTACCCATCATTCAACTCTAAGGGTTTTCATATGCAAAACTTTTATGTAAGAGAGAGATACCTAGGTTTCTGAATTTAACATTTGGTGGAGAGATATAAGTGATCCACTTGGTGTATTATGAGTCAAACAAAATAGCTTCCCCTCTCAACGCAAGAAGCCATGTTTCTCATCTTGCAATAAAGGCAAGACTTGCTTACATTGTGATCTTGAGCTGATATTTGATACACAGATTAAAACCATGTGGAGTTTCAAATTCAACCTCTTGAACCTCTTTTAGCATTCAATGCTTTTTACTAATTTACTAATTCTCATCCTCAGATTTAAACTTACCTATTCCTTGTTCATTCCACAGGAATATAACCTTCCTTCACACTTATTCTTCTTATGTTTGGCAAGGGCATATACATATCCCAAAGTACTAAAGAGTCAAGCCACACCTACCTACGACTTGAGGCCTAGGCAAGTCAAATAAGTCCTAGTAAATGTACATGGGGAAGTAATACTTCACTTTTGGAAGCTCAAACACCCACTGATCAGCAGCCTTGTCCTCGCTACTTAACCAATCCTTGCACACACACTCTCTCTCTCTCTCTCTCTCTCTCTCTCTCTCTCTCTCTCTCCAAATGCTTTCCTTAAGGGTGTCGTCCTATTTTTGAATTATATGCTTCTGGAAAGGTTGCTCTATGGTGCATTCCACACAAGTACGAACACCAGTATGGCCATGGGCTTTTGCTGCCAGAACCCCTCCATGCAAAGTCCATGTACTTAGGAGTGGCTGGGCTCTAAGAACACTCACTACTTGTGATCCACCATGACTCAACACAGGTATTCAACAGGCTTTGTAAGTTACATAACTTTTTATTTAATATGTCTAGATCCTCACCAGTCTCACAATTTAGAAACTGGGTGATTGTACTTCCAAGGAATGGACGTAAAGGCAAATAATAGGTAATATTGCTGATGTTGGATTGGAGAAGATGTGGCAGGAAAATGAGATCAAGTCTAGTAGTAAAAATTTAGACATCACAGCAATAGAGATCGAGAGTTCTGCATAACTCACCAAAATTACACTAGTACTAATGGGACACCAAAATGTACTCAAAAGAGTCAGACAGTAATCAGTTGAACTAAATTAGAAAAACCCAAAAGAATTTACTTCTGATGTCCTTTATTCTCTTCTAAGCCAACCCCCCTCTTCATATTCGTCACCATCAAATATTACAAGTCATTTCATTGAAAACGTTTTTGCTGTGCTATGCAGGGGAGGATATTTCAACTCTGCCACACTTCATTATACTGAACATGAAATAGGTCGTCAGCAGCATTTGATAGTTAGGTGATCAAAAACAACTGCTGCAACAATGGTATCAGACAGAAATTTCCGTTGCTACTGTGCAGGCTTATTGCAGCTCAGTCCCTAATCATTTTCGCCATCATCGCCTAACATGAGATTTTTACCTCGGGTTTTATCCTGCTACATCTACAGCTCAAATCCAAGGACCTCCCACCTCTACAAAAAAGCAACCATTTCCGAGAGCCACCTGATGGTTGCTTTGCACCAGCCACAGCAAAGCTTGCTGATACAGCAGTAATAACCAATTAAAGTATGGTCCTTATCCTGAAAAATCAAAGGTGATATGAGAACACCTTGAAGCAAAGGAAGAAAGACACATCTGTGGCAACCTTTTGGACTTGAGTGATCCTATCTTTGCTGCTACTTTCACTTTACAGAGGCTGGCTCAGAAGCTGCTTCAGCATCAGCATCACCACCGGTCTCAGATTCATTCAAAACTGAACCATCTTCTTCTTGTGTCTGAGTAGATTCAGACAACTTCACTTTGTTGGCTGCAGTGTTTCCAACATCAAATGCCACAGGCATTCCCTCAACAATAGGAACATACCTTCCTTCTATAAAACCTTGTTCATTCAGCACACTGACAAATCGATACGTAACCTGCCAAGTGAAATCGAAAGAAGACATTTAAGGACACAAAAGCCAGAGGACAAGATTGATCCATAAATATATGATAATGCAAGAGATCATACATAAGAGGGTTCCTTACCTCTGGTTTTCTCTTATACTTTCCAAGCACTGCAGAGGATATTGCAGACAACTTGCCTTCACGCAGCTTGTCTTTCAGATCCTTTTGTACCAATGGAGTGAACTGCTTGTCAAGAGATCGGGCTGCATTTAACCATGCCAGCACAATGAAAAGAAGAATCCCACCGAGGTATGGTGTAGAAGCAGCCAGGGATCCAAAGCCAATTATAAGGAACTGCTGAATTAAGGCACCCCCTGACTTCCCCAACGGATTGCAGACAACATCTATAGCAGCCTTGCCCTTTACCTGAATAAAGGGGCGAAAAACACACATTAAAGCATTGATCCATATGAGAGCCAGTAATATCAGATTTTTGGGAGAAGAGAAAAACAAACTGGGAAAAAGTCTGAGCACCTTTGTATCTTCATCCAAGGGAATATATGCCATTTCCTTGCAAGGGTCAAACAAGCTGTATTTTGCACTCTTGCTAAAGATGTTCTGCAGAGCACCCACATAGACTGCAGCGAGCAAGGGGGTCAAGCCCAGGCTTGCCAAGAAAGGAGTCAACGGCTCACTAAACAATACCAGTCCAAAGAAGGCAACACCAGTTATTAATAAAACTGTTGGAGTGATGGTAGCTGCCACCCCCCAACCGTACTTGCGGAAGATGTATCGACTAAGAAGCATCATGCTGAATGTAGCAATTCCAGTGTATGATGAGAAATCTCCCATGAAAGATGAATAATCATTTGGGCTGGGAAACTTCACAGCAAAGAAGAGAACAAAAACCAGATTGAGTTGAGGCAAAAGAAAGATGTCCTCCTACAAAATAGTGAAGCCCATAATGTTTGGCATGTTCATGTTTACCTGAGCCTTCAATTTGGACTTCCATGTGACCTCCACTAGATTGATACTGATGCCATATGCAACAACAAGGGTGGCCAGGTCTCGAATGTACCTCGAACTTAACAAAAACTTGAAGCTTTCCACCATGCCCATCTTAGGTTTCTCTTTCTGTCCACAACAATGTAGTTGGGGGACAAAATATTCAGTAATACATGCATACCAATCAGTCTAATTGACTGTACACTCTCACTCTTCTTATGAAAGAAAACAACTTGTGAAACAACTTAGGTATTGCCTTAAAAAAGTCCAGTGAGAGAAACGCAAGGGCAGATTGACTATTATGTATAATGCGTGATATGCTAGTAGAAACAGACCTTTTTCCTAACTTCCGCCTTTGGCAGTGAGGGATCATTCACAACAACCTTGTTAACCCACCAATAGATGGCACAAATGACAAGCCCCAAGGCAACAACTAGACTCATCATTCCTTTTAGGGAGAGCCCCCAGCCATCCACACCTGGAGGCAGGTTATCTCGCAGGTGCGAAAAGTACTTGACGGTACGTCCCGAAAAAACTAGAGCAATGTTTGCACCAAGGCCAAACAGAGGATAAAACTGCTTAGCTTCATCGACCGTTGTAATCTGCAAAGAGAGAGGTCAAAAAAAGAATAAATCTATTAATTTTAGTACATGCTAATATGACCTGCAGTATTCTGAACTCAGAACCGTCTAAGCCTTAAACAAAAGAAGATTGATCATGATGCCACTTCTACTTATTAAACACAAGGACCAATACACAAGAACATAGACGACCAAAGAAGCTTGATCATCACGATGCGACTTCCACTTGTAAAACACAAGGACCAATACACATAGACATACCAGCTGATCATATCAACAAATGACATAAACATTATCAGAAAGCAACAGATTTGATATGAGCTTATTCAAACAATACAGCTCACAAACTGCTTGATTTACCCTTTTCTAGATGTTGGGAGGCTCTGGACCAAAAGAATATGTCACTATAGTAAAGGGGAAATTCAAAGCCTTCCGGCTATAGCAGCATCCCAGATATCTATCTTTCATGCTCGCATCCAATGAATCATGCTGTGGAATTATATAGAATCTCATCTATCAAACTGCGCTTAAAAGGGGAGGCCCCTCTCTAAGCTCCACAGCAATGCCATTAACGATTTCTTAACTCAAACTGAAGCTTTTCAGCATTGAATCCGATGCCTCGATTCACTGGAAGCGGATAACACATCAACCCTGCTTATTATACTTACCAGAAATAATGTGGTAGAAGCGCACCTGATTAGCAAAGCCCCAGAAGAGGACTGACACAACCACGCTGCCCCACAATTCAGCCATAACATAGAACAGGCAGAAGGTCCAGATGCGGAGAATTGCCACCGGACCTAGGAAGCTTGGCCCCAGGAATTGCAGGAGCGAATCTGCAAGTGCGGTCGGGTGAAGGAAATCCTTCAGTGGATACAATAAGAATGCAAATCCACCAAAGAAGGCAATGAATGGTAGAATGCATGAATAGAACAGGGCCTCTTTGGAGAGCACATTGGCGAGCTTCGTATACACGAGCATGAAGCCAATGGCCATAGGCAAATTCACCCATGTCTTGAGAAAAGGGATGATTTCTGCACTGCTCCCTTTGGCCGTTACGACGAGCACATCCTTGGTGTCTCTGAGGATAGTATAGTTGAACAGGATGCAGAAAAACATTAGGCCAAGGGGAATAACTTTCTTAAGGGTTGTGGTTTCCACCCCGAAAATCTTCTTCGGATTTGACGAGGATGGCGATTCCGGGGACAGATTCGCAGGAACTGCTGTGGCTTCCACTCGGAAGGAGCGTGTCCCAGCTGTGCTGCTGTTCTTCAAACTGGACGGCGCCTTTATCCTGGGGAAAGCTAACAAGCCATGCATGGCAGGAAGTGATTCCATCAAAACCGAGCTGCGTGCCTCCGCAGCAGAGTGGAAATTGAACCTGCGGGTGGGCAATGTCAAGCCGCAGCGGGTCCTGCAGACTGCAGC